>NC_065541.1:57594289-57894289 GCF_932294415.1 Quercus robur
TTGGTGAGCATATTCAAGAGAGTTTATTTTTGGGACAAGTGTAATAAAAGTATGATTTAGGGGAGTTGGTATGGTACCTGAGTTTAACCAAGACAATATGGAGGAAGTGACATCATGATTTACCATGCTCCAAAAATGTTGATAAAAGAGCAGCGGCATACCATCCGGTCCAGGTGCTTTGAGGGGTGCCATTTGTTGCAAGGCAGTGGCTACTTCACATGCTTCAAACTCACGGCATAGACTTGCATTCATCTCCTCATCTTTCACTGTGGGCACACACTCTAACATGCTTGTGGAAACATTACCCTCCGTTGAGGCAAAGAGAGTTTTGTAATAGTTGACCATAACTTCACCCATCTCCTCTGACTAGTTCTCCATAACCCCTCCCCATCTCTAATTCCTTCCATAAATTTTTCCTGAATCTCTTGGAGGCACAACTATGGAAATATTTAGTATTTTTGTCACCCTTATTTGGCCATAGAACTCTCGACTTTTGGGCCCACATTGTTGCTTCCCTTTCCTGCATCACCTCTATCTCTTTCTTAATCTGTCTTACTTGGATATTGTTTCCACTAACCATGGCTGCCATCTCCTCTCTATCTAAAGCTTTTTTTGAACGATTCAACTCCATCCTTACATTAGCAAAATTTTTTTTTCCCATTTACCTAGCTCTTTCCCACACTTCTCCACCTTACACAGAATATCACCCTCAGTCCCAACACCACTCCTACTACCCCAAGTCGAACAGACCACCTCCTCACAGCTCGGGTTTGATAACCACATTTGTTTGGATCGAAAAAGTTTTTTTCAAATAGGTGGAATCAAACCAGAGAGTGAAATGAGGATTGGAACATGATCTGATGATGTACAATTCAAATGGTACACTTTTGAGCCCCCAAACTTCAAGAACCAACCATTAGTGACCAAGCATCTATCAAGCCTCTCCCAAATTGAAATTCCATTTTCAAAGTGCTTGCTCCAAGTATATTTTGAACCTTCAAATCCCATGTCCATAAAATCACATTCATCTATCACCTCCCTAAATTGCTGCATCTGATTATGAGGCCTCCTTGAACCCCCCTAGTTTCTCATCTTGTCTGATAATTTCATTAAAATCCCCATAACAAAGCCACAGCTTCTCTGGCTGTGAGTTTAAAGCCCTAAGCTTATCACAAGCTTCATGTCTCCTAGTTGTATCGGGTTCCCCATAAAAACCCGTAAATCTCCATTCATTCTCCATATTTTTATCGATCATTGCATCATTATAGTATCTATCTGAATCTTCCACCGTAAAGTTTATCGAAGCTTTCCAATAAAGAAATAATCCACCACCCCTTCCCACTCTAGGAACGACCCATCTATGATCAAAACCAATACTTCTTTGAATAACCTCTAGCCTTGCATCGTCTGTAAGTGTCTCGGCTAAAAACACTATAGCGGGATCTTTTGCCAGTATATGATTTCGACGAGCTCTCTCCCTGTACGTAGGTTCCCAAGCCCATGATAGTTCCATGCTAAACAACTCATTGCTTCTGGCGGGGCTAACCCTCAGCTCCTACCACTGCACAAGGTGTGTTGTCTTCACTACAATCCATTTAAAATCTTTTTGCTGACAAACCAAAGTTGTCCACTGTTGAATCTGCTTCTCTCTTTTTTCCATGAAGTTGAAAGTTGTTTGCCGTTTTTTCCCTTTGCTGGTGTCTTTCTCTGTGGGTCCAGGTAGGGATTGCACAGGTTGCTTGGTTTTTTTTGCGACTGATCTTCAGTAGTAGTAGGTGACTTGTTTAGTTGTGTTTTACCACTTAACTTGTCACGTGCTTTAGGGTTTTTGGATGCTGTCAAACCTGATCCCACATTGTAGTATAATATCCTTGCATTTTTTTGATAGGTAATATCCTTGCATTATTATTATTATAATTATTATTATTTTAGAGAGTTTCATATTTTGGCGTACACTCTTGATGATAAAGATATCATCAGACTAAAATACTAATCGGTTTTTGGTGTAGGCATGGATTAAACCCTAGATCTCTTATTTAACCATCAGAGATTTTACCAATTGAGTTAACTGAAACCCACCTTATTATGTTTTAGAGAGTGAGAGGAAGAAGATTAATGTGAAAATTCAACATAAAAGAGTTTATAATTACATTTATTTCTATATGACAATAAATACTTTTTTTTTTGGGGGGTATAATGAAATAATTTCATGTGGCATAGATCAATAGCTCCTATTGGTGCATTCTTTTCTATACGGTATATAATTCTTTTGTTTATTTGTCTAAAAGTTTGTATTCTCTTTTTTGCATTGCTATAGATGATGAATTAAATGTAGTTTAACATGACTAGAGGATAGTTCTTAAATCACTTTGTGACGTGAAGGTTATCCATCCCTATCATTATCATATTTTAAGTTATTTTTAATATCATTCTTGAAAAATTACTTATAGTTGTTTTAATTTTTTTTTGATGTGTGGATGGAGATATAATAGCATGCTCTCAAAAATGCAAATTATGGATTTTAGATTTTGTGTTTATCAGGAATACATGTACTTTTGAATGGGATGAAAGGTCAATTAAAGAGTTGAAGTTCTTTCAGATTTTGTTTGAATGGGCAAATGCTTCGGGTGTTGTTACTTTCATATCTCTGCCTGACATGCTTGATTTTTGTACTTTCACTGTTGTTTAGTTTCTCTTTTGTTGTTGCCTCTTAACACACTACTTGTGTGCCTTGTTTTATCCTTTTGTCCTTATATCAATTTTCAATGGAGTTTATTACTTATCAAAAAAAAAAAAAAAAAAACTTTTAGCAATTGCTTAATAAAATAGTCTTGTTGAAACAATGTTTAATATTCATTTTCATTTCTCAATATCCTCAAATAAGTGAAATAACAATGCCTAATACTAAAGCCGGTTGTGATAGAATCGTAATATTGCTTATATAAGTCTCTTCGATTTTCAAGACCTTCTATCTCTTTATTTATTAATTTTCACTTGTAAATCCAAGTTTTCCATGTGAAGAGAATTGACCAATTGTATTGAACTACAAGGCACTCTCTCTTTTTCTTTTTCTTTTTCTTTTTTTCTTTTTTCTTTCTTTTAGATAGGAGAGTTACATTGCTCTTGACCTTTCTACCTTTCTTTGATAAAAACGTCTCCCACACAAGTCACAAGTTCAAAACTAGTATATATAAAATAGCACTCCTTTTTAACGCAAAGCCGTCCTTCAATATCTTATTATACGTATGGTAGGGGATAAAACAGTGGAAAGTAGATTGGACAAGGAGAACTCATCCAAATTCTATGTATTAACCTGTTGTTACAAATTACAAGTTACAACATGTAGGTGCAAACACAAGAAAAACGGAAAAATACAAGAGAATCTAAATAAAAAATAATTTTGGATAATATTTATTTGCGAGAAATTACACAACACTTTGGATTGTGGTGCGATACTCGTCCTTTCTAAAAAAATTTAAGTTCTCGGTTGGCTAAGCTATATAATAGATGTAGACTTTCTCTAATTTGTCTCTTCCAAGATAAAATAGCTCAACAAAATTCATACGACTAATTTATTAATGCATTACTTGTACATTGTTATCCATTTAGTTATCTTATTAGCAAAAACACACCAAATAATGAGATCACTAGAACGAAAAAAATAATTGTGGTTTGGGAAAAAATAAATCCATATTATTAGCACACTTTCTGGAGTACTAAAATAATGAGATCACTAGTACACTAAGGCTGCGTTTGTTTTGGCTAAAAACGATTTCAGGAAATCCTTTTACACCAGCATGTGTTTGGTAGGTACAAAAAATTGGGTCAAACAGAAATCTAATTACGCGTTGACTGTGAAATAAGACCTCTCACCCGTAAAACCATTTCAGGTTTTATTTTACCTTCAAATGAATTACACCTCTCACACACTCTCTTGAAGCTTCTCACACGCACTCCTCATTGGTACTCTCCAAGCTCAGTTGTGGCCGAGCTCCACCATCTCCCTCACACCAAACGCAACTCATCCTCTCCCTCACGCTAGTCCGAGCTCCACCGCCTAGATCACGCACCCACCCCTCCGTCATCACCGATCCACAAACACCCAAAACCCACCGCTCCAATCTCCAACGCACTGGCAGATCTGGCAGCCACCAATGATCGTTGATCTGGCCACCACCGACCACCAGCCCACTCCTCACAAAAAAATACAAGAGAAACTAAAAAAAAAAAAAAAAAATTAATTCTGGATAATATTTATTTGGGAGAAATTACACAACACTTTGGATTATGGCGTGACCCTCACTCTTTTTAAGAAAATTCAAGTTCTCGGTTGGTTAAGCTTCGTAACAAGTATAGACTTTCTCTACCTTGTCTTTCCCAAAATACAAAAATCCAACAAATATTGTATGACTAATCTATTAAGGCATTGCTTGTTGATACCCATTTTGTTATCTTATTAGCACAAACACACCAAATAATGAGATCACTAGAACGAAAAATAAATAAAACCCATATTCATAAATACAATATCAAATCTTATTCATTACAATACATATTTCAGGAGTACTCTTGATGACCACAAGAGAAACTAGAAAATTAAAATATAGTTTGGGAAGTGGTACATATTCATTTATTTATTTGATAGGGCATATTCATTTATTTAAGCAAAACAAACAGGCATTTATTTTTAATCTAATTTACCTTTAGCTAAGGCATTTATTTTTTCAATGGTTGAACGAATATCTTGGGGCTTTATATCATTTTTCATTCCGCTGCAAGCACTATTGCAGGCATTTTGACATGCGTTAATAGTTGCCCAAGGATTCTGTTGTAAGCACTGAGGCATGCATACTTGGACGCAATTCTCTGCTAATGCCATCACAACCAGCATGGAGGAGACGATAAGGAACATGGAAATGGCTTTCTTGGTGTCCATATCTTATATTGATATCTTTTTCAAGAAGAAAATGTTATTGGAAAGAAT
This sequence comes from Quercus robur, assembly GCF_932294415.1. Taxonomy (NCBI): domain Eukaryota; kingdom Viridiplantae; phylum Streptophyta; class Magnoliopsida; order Fagales; family Fagaceae; genus Quercus; species Quercus robur. The sequence continues at coordinate 57,599,274 of NC_065541.1, forward strand.
GAAGAAATTTATGGTGCCTTTGGATAATATATGAAGGGCATACAGTACATTGCAGCAGTTAAGCAACAGAAAAATATATAAAGTTGCTCCTTATGTGTTGAGGAGGTTGAAACAATGCGTGTTGGACAATTAAGACTCTAAATAAACATCATCTGGAGTATGTGGCAAAATAAAAGGATTTTGAATTGGTCATGAATGTGATTTAGCTAGTTATGACTGATGTTTTCTAAATACAGTTTTCAAAATAGTTTATCTTCATTGTTCATGATAAGATTTTGATAATGGCTAAGAGAAACAGTGGGCACAGATTTGTTCAAACTTTTCTATCTAAATTAAGGAGTTTATCTTCATCACAAAAAAAAATTCTCATACTTTAAATTTGAAACTTATCATTATATAAAAAATAAAAATAAAAAGGTACATGAGCTTTACCTTATCATTATCCCAAAAAAAAAAAAAAAAAAGTATTCTACATGTTTCTTTTTGTAAATGTTTTTTTTTTTAATCTCAAAAATAGAAATGATCTTCTAAATATTTTTTTATTTATTTAATATTTTGAAAATTGTTCTTTAAGTAGGAGCCAAACTCGTATAATATAAAAATTATTATCTGAAAACTAGTTTCAATTTCAATTTTTTGAAAATTGTTTTCATACTGTTTTGAAAACAAAATAAAAAATCCTCCACCCAAACAGACTTTAAAGGTTTAAAATTTTTTGGTGGATTTGTCAAATCTAAATCCTTGACATTTTTTTTTTTTTTTTTTTTTTTTGTTTGAGAAGCAAATCCTTGACTTTTTCAAAACATCTAAACAAAGTATTTAAATTTTAATCACCCAAATCCAAATCTACATACCCAAATTCTATCATCTAAACGCACCATTAGGAGATTTTAATTGCATTTAACTTGCTATTGATTCTGTTTTGACTTCCTTTGATCTTTGCCTAATCTTTGTTGCTATTTTGAGATCAATAAACAGAGTTGTGGAAAATGATTTTGAAATAGTCAAAATTTGGAGAAAATGGGCAAATGCCCCTTTCAAAAAAAATCTAGCATTTTGCCCTCTTTTCCAAACTAATTAGGAAAATGTCCCTCTTTTGAAACTCGATTTTCTCAAAATCAAGTTATTAAAAAAAAAAAAAAATTCTGGAGCCCTATAATGGCGTTTTAAGGACCTATAGTGGCGTTTTTTAACTCAATCTCCATAAAGTCGAGTTACATGCAAATTTTTTTTTCTTTTTTTTACCTATAACTCGACTTCATGGAGATCGAGTTATAAAACGCCACTATAGATCCTTAAAACGTCATTGTGGGGGCCAGTCAATCAAGAGGCCCATTAAGGTCATGATCGTTAGGCCTGTGGCCCATTCGAGGATGCATATCCGTCTGAGGAGGCCAAGTCAGGTCATAAGGGTAATTACCGAGGGGGGGTGGTAGTCAATATCACGAAAGTAGAGTTCCGTATTCGTCCGAGGACGATCAGGACGCGGTCTTGTTACAACCGGACCTCGGAATTATGTCACCACTGAAGATGGGATAACAGACCAAGGGTAAGAAAGAAAAGGCAAACAAATATCTATAACTACAGCTGCCTCCGCATTAATTACCTCTCAACCAACTCTCTGGCTGTATTAATGTAGAGGTAATACCTGAACAGTAAGGAGGTAGCCTTACAGCTGCCCATAGGAAGTTCCAAGAGGTGCTAGATGGGACAGAAAGAAATCCCCCGAACCTAACCTACACGTGTGTGGTGAGGATGGAACACAAAGGGGAGTATATAAACTGAAAGAAAAACATGCAAAAGAGGGATCGGAACATCAGAGAAAGAAAGAAGCATAGACTGAGCAAGAAGAACGTGAAAAGTAAAAGAACTGTATCGATTACCAGAAAAGAACCGATTGTTGTGCCAGCTCTGCCTTCAATATACGTGAGGGTGAATCTTTTCGTTCAAAAAAAAAAAGAAGTTAATCTAGCTCTTAATACCCACGCTTTACAAATTATATTGTTTGGGCCTATTTACATGCGAACCCAGTATCATTTCGAGTCGTTACAAATCGAGTCCTTACAATTGGCGCCGTCTGTGGGAAGAGCTTGTGTTAACTTAAAGGACTTCCGGTGCAACGTTTTTGATGGAGGAAGTGGGTCCACATCACCACGCGGCGGGACCGCATCAGGAGGATGCCAACCTGCACCAGGTAGAGTCAAGGGGCTCCTAGCATGGTGATCCCCGAAGGAGTCCCGAACGGAGAGAAGGCCATAAGGGGAGTGTACGTACAACTCATACCACCAGAAGCCACTCTCGTGGGACGAGTCACGTCTCCCACGCAAAGCATGATGGGAATCTGCAACGTGAGATTGCCGATTTGAAGAGAGAGTTGCACCATGCACGGCAAGAGCGCTCCCCACCTTGCTCCGAACCATCATCTGAGGAGTCGAGCTAGTTATAGGCGGAGATCGAGAACTCCGCCAAGCGAGACTTTCTCCTATGAGGAGCACCGCCATCGACGTAAGCATAGAAGTCCACATAGCAGGGGCTTGGGTAACGATGCCATGAACAAAGCCTTGAGTCAAATTTCCAAGTCGCCTTTTACGAGAAACATAGACGATGCGATTCATCCTCGGCGATTCCATCAGCCTACGTTCTCTCTGTATGATGGTCGGTCAGACTCGGTAGAACATGTAAGCTATTTCAGCCAGAAAATGGCTATCTACTCCAAGGACGAGGCTCTGATGTGCAAAGTTTTTCCATCGAGTTTGGGTCTGACGGCGATGAGGTGATTCAACAGCTTAAGGGCCAATTCTGTTGGATCTTTCAAAACACTGACCCGGGCTTTTGGTGCTCGCTTTATTACATGCAGCAGGACTCCTCGGCCTTTGGGATCTTTGCTAGCTCTGTCTATGCGAGAGGGCGAGACTCTCAAGAATTACTCGGATAGGTACTGGGAAATGTTTAATGACATAGAGGGAAAGAATGATGGTGTGGCTATAACCACTTTCAAAGCTGGCCTCCCAGCTGATCACGATTTGAGGAAATCCCTGACGGGTAAACCTGTTACCAGTGTGTACCAACTGATGGACAGAATAGATAAGTACAGAAGGGTAGAGGAAGATCAACTTCAGGGAAAAGTAAAAGCCAAAGTGATCCCTCAGGAGAGGAGGGATTTCAGGTCGGACCGTTATAATAGCAACCGACCCCGGAGGGATTTTGTTGGGCAGTCGGGTTCGGCGGACGCCCAGGTGGTTAATGCAATATTTCGAGAGCCAGTGCAGCAGGTTTTGGAGAAGATAAAGAACGAGCCATTCTTCAAATGGCCGAACAAGATGGCGGGAGAGCCTAGGAAATGCAACCCAAACTTATACTGCCACTATCATCAGGATCATGGGCACACGACGGATAATTGCAGGAATTTATGGGATCACTTGGAACAGTTGGTCCGTGAAGGGAAATTAAAACAACTCTTGCATCACTCCAGTGGAAGGGCGAGCCAAGCAGGTTCAGAGGTGCGTGGGGATGCTTCATCAAGACTCCCTCTGGGTACGATTAACGTCATCTTTGCTGCCCCGGGAAGGACTGGGTCTTGCCCCTCCAGGGTATTGTCGGTGTTCCGATCCCCGGTCGAGGATCATTCCCAAGCATTGAAGAGAGCCAGGATGCGTGTCCCCCCTGATTCTGGGCTTTTCAGATGAGGATATGGTTGGGACCATACAGCCCTATAAGGATGCTTTGGTGGTAACGTTGAGAATTGGCAGGTACGATGTCAGAAGGGTGATGGTTGATCAGGGTAGCGCTGTGGATGTAATGTATCCAGACTTGTACAAGGGGCTAGGTTTGAAGCCAGAGGACTTAACAACCTACAGCTCTCCTCTAGTAAGTTTTGAGGGAAGGATGGTCACTCCCAAAGGACTGACCAGGCTGTCTGTGCAATCAGGTACGGATGTGGTGGAGGTGGACTTTATTGTCGTAGATGTTTTTTCTCCGTACACGGCTATTATGGGCCGACCTTGCCTTCACACCCTTAAAGCGGTCTTGTCTACTCTACATCAGAAGGTGAAGTACCCATCCGGAGACCAAGTGTTGGAAATAGTAGGGAGTCAGGCGACTGCTCGGCAATGCCTAGTAGTGGCTATACAGCATCGGCCAGAGGCAGAAACCTCGGCTACGGCCGACAATGAGTTATAGCAATTAAAGTCCCCAGTATCAGGCTTGGACGTACCAGCTGATGGGGTAGAGTGTGAAGATCTGGAGAAGGTAGTTGTTGTTGGCGGTCAGGAAAAATTCTTCCAGGTTGGGGCTAAATTGCCTTTGCAAGAGAAGGCAAGGTTGCTGGAATTCCTCCGAGCCAATGTGGACGTTTTCGCATGGAACCCGTATGAAGCCCCAGGGGTGGACCCGAATTTCATTTGTCATCGACTCAACGTGAATCCCGCCGTTATGCCCAAGAGGCAACCTCCTCGGCGACCATCGAAGGAACACACCGAGGCGGTTAGAAGTGAGGTTGCCAAGCTCAAACAGGCTGGGGCTATCAAGGAAGTTTTTTATCCTCAATGGTTGGCCAATACGGTGGTAGTAAAAAAGAAGACTGGAAAATGGCGAGTGTGCGTCGACTTCACGGATCTCAATAAGGCTTACCTCAAGGATCCATTTCCCATGCCGAAGATCGACCAGTTGGTGGATGCGACTGTGGGTCACCCTAGGATGAGTTTCTTGGATGCCTTCCAAGGGTATCACCAAATACCGCTGGCCGCCGACGATCAGGAAAAGACTGCTTTTGTAACCCCGATTGGGAACTACCATTACAAGGTGATGCCCTTCGGCTTGAAAAACGCTGGATCTACCTACCAACGCATGATGACGAAAATGTTTGAACCGCAACTGGGTAGAAGAATTGAAGTTTATATCGATGATATGGTTGTGAAAAGTAAAGTGGCGTCCGAACATGTGGAAGACCTCATGAGTATCTTCAGGATACTGAGAAAACATAAGTTACGCTTGAATACTTCAAAGTGCTCCTTTGGTGTAGGTTCCGGGAAGTTCTTGGGGTACATGGTGACCCATAGAGGAATTGAGGTGAACCCAGACCAGATTAGGGCCATTAACGATTTGCAAACACCTCGGAATCCAAAAGAAGTGTAGAAACTGATTGGGATGACTGCTGCGTTGAATCGGTTCATCTCCAGGTCGGCTGAGAGGTGTCGTCCTTTTTTCCGCCTATTGCATAAATGGCAAGGATTTGAATGGACCACGGAGTGTGCTACAGCGTTCTAGCAGTTGAAAGAATACATGTCCAGGCCACCTATCATGTCTAGCCCTGAGGTGGATGAGGTGTTGTTTGCTTATCTAGCGATTGCCCCTCATGCAGTTAGTTTCGTCTTGATACGAGAAGACAATGGCATCCAAAGGCCAGTTTATTATGTAAGTAAATCCCTCCATGAGGCCGAGGTGAGATATTTATCATTAGAAAAGGCCATATTGGCGGTGGTCCATGCAACACGCAAACTTCCACACTACTTTCAGGCCCATACCGTGGTTATCTCGACCCAACTCCCTCTTAAGTCCATACTCAGAAGTGCTGATTACGCCGGAAGAATTGCTAAGTGGGGCACAATTCTGGGTGCTTTCGATATCAAATACATGCCTCGCACCTTTGTGAAAGGTCAAGTCCTTGCCGATCTGGTGGCTGAGTTCGCCGAATGCCCAGAAGAAGTTAATGTGAATCAAGGTCACATGGATGAAAAATCGGTTGGCCTAATATCCGCACAAGGTGGGTCCTTTTGAAGGGTGTACGTGGATGGGGCCGCAAACCAACGGGGAGCAGGATTGGGATTGGTGTTGATATCCCCCGAGGAGGTCATCATCGAGAAGTCGTTAAGATTAGGGTTCTCGGCTACTAACAACGAATCAGAATACGAAGCTTTGATAATGGGAATGAGTATGGTCCGAAAAATGGGTGGAAAGGCAGTGAAATTATTCTCAGACTCGAGATTGGTAGTCGGCCAGGTGAGAGGAGAACTGGAGGCCCGAGACCCAAGGACGCAAGGGTATCTAGACCGGGTTAGGCGTATGCAAACGAAGTTTGAGTCTTTTGACTTATTGCATATTCCTCGAGGTGAAAATACTCAAGCTGATTCCTTGGCAACCCTTGCCACCTCCTCAGTACGAAATCTTCCTCGGGTGATTATCGTCGAAGACCTGTGTACCCCCACCTCACCAGAAAAGGAGGTTTGCCAAATCAATCAAACCAGTCTGTCGCCAAATTGGATGGATCCCATATTAAAATTTCTTGAAAGTGACATATTGCTCGAAGATAAGGTGGAAGCTGAGAAAATACGAAGGAAAGCTCCTCGGTACTGGTTATCTGAAGATAAAAAGTTATACAAACGGTCCTTTTCTGGGCCATACCTGCTCTGTGTGCCTCCTGAGACAGCAGAGTCAATCCTGGAAGAATTGCATGAGGGCATTTGTGGAAGCCATACAGGAGGAAGGTCTCTATCATGTCGAGCCATCACACAAGGATATTGGTGGCCAAATATGCGGAAGGAAGCGCAGGAGTACGTTAGGAAATGCGATCAGTGTCAAAAATATGCTCCAAATATCCATCAACCGAGGGGAGTTCTTAACCCTCTCTCTAGCCCTTGGCCTTTTGCCCAATGGGGGCTGGACATTGTCGGCCCTTTTCCCAAAGCCATAGGAAATAAGAAGTACCTGCTAGTCGGCACAGACTACTTCATTAAATGGGTCGAGGCTGAGCCCTTGGCGAACATCAGAGACGTAGATGTGAAGAAGTTTATTTGGAGGAACATTGTTACGCGATTTGGAATTCCCCGCACTTTTGTCTCAGATAATGGACTCCAATTTGATAACAATGCCTTTAGGGAATATTGTTCAGAACTGGGTATAAGAAACAGATATTCCACTCCGGCTTATCCACAAGGCAATGGGCAGGCTGAAGCTATTAACAAAGTAATAGTCAATGGCCTTAAGAAGAGACTGGATGACGCGAAAGGAAAGTGGGTGGAAGAATTGTCACATGTGCTTTGGACGTATCGGACAACACCCCGACGTTCAACGGGGGAAACTCCCTTTTCCATGACCTATGGGGCCGAGGCCGTCATTCCCCTGGAAACTGGATTCCCAACGTTAAGGACCAGTACATTCTCTTCGGATAGTAATGATGCGATGTTGGAGAAAAGTTTGGACCTGATTGAAGAACGAAGGGAGAGCGCGATGGTTCAACTAGCTTACTACCAACATAAACTCAAGCAGGGCTATGATAGTAATGTGAAGATGAGGCCGTTAGCCGTAGGAGATTTGGTGCTGAGGAAAGTTCTGGGGGCCACCAAGAATCCAAATTGGGGAAAACTGGGACCTAATTGGGAAGGGCCATATCGAATCACTTCTGTAGCGGGAATAGGAGCCTATTATCTGGAAGACCTAGATGAAAAAGCTGTACTTCATCCTTGGAATGTAAATAATCTCAAGAGGTATTATTATTAATAAAAGTATTTCAATTCAAATATTTCTTTTAATTTACGTCAACCATACATCCTATGCTCCTGCGTCCTATGATGTATATTGAAATGTTAAACAGAAACTAAGTTATGTCAGGTTCTCGGACCGCAAACTTGGTGGAAATTAATGTCCTATGATGTATATTGAAATGTTAAACAGAAACTAAGTTATGTCAGGTCCTCGGACCGCAAACTTGGTGGAAATTAACGTCCTATGATGTATATTGAAATGTTAAACAGAAACTAAGTTATGTCAGGTCCTCGGACCGCAAACTTGGTGGAAATTAACGACCTATGGTGTATATTGAAATGTTAAACAGAAACTAAGTTATGTCAGGTCCTCGGATCGCAAACTTGGTGGAAATTAACGTCCTATGATGTGTATTGAAGTTTTGAACAGTAACTGAGTTGTGATAAATCTTTTGATCACAAACTTAATGGGAAGCATCACCCTGTAACACTCATTGGGGGAATTAAAGAGAAATCTATGGACGTAAGTTGGCGTACAATCAAGGTACTGAAGGCATGATTTTATTTAGTTTATGAACTTTCGTAAAAAATTGCAATTGATTGGAAAGAATACGTGCATATCTAAAACGTCTCCCTAAGACCCTGTTGTATTAATGCTTATTGCCTATTGCTAATTATCAATTGACAACATGTGTGAGTAAAATTGCCCCATACAAGCAAAGGGTAGTTGAAATAAACCTATCCAAATTACAATAACACAGTGAACGAGTACAAAAATAACATAAAGCAGTAAGAGCGGTAAGAAAATGAGCAAGGAAGTCACCTACTAAATGTCTAGTTAAACTACAAAACAAGTTCTACTTTTTCAATTTCGATTGGATCTTTGCGTTCTGACTGGCGGATATGTCTGCCTCCGAAGTGGTGATTCCCTCTTTGGTTTTGGTAACGCCCCCAGTTGGTAAAACTGTGGAGTCCAAATCTTGTTGAAAACCTTGGGAGGTTGTCTCTACCTCCGAAGCGGTAGTGGTCTTGTCTAGGGAAGCTCCTGGAGGGGCAAGTCCCCCTTTAGTTAATTTCGGTTGGCCAAGGAGAGGAAAACTGTGAGGCGAAACCTCATCGTTGAGGTTAATAACTGAAGAATGAGCATCAGCCTGATGGGGTAGAAGAACTGAGGGGCGGATTGCCTCGGGATAGAATACATTCTTTGGCTTACGTAACTCAGATGAGGCTTCAACCCCAACACGGTTAAGAGCCTCACTCCAAGTTCTTGCGTAGTAGATACGGCATACCTCCGGAACCTCGGCTCTCAAAGCCTTCTCAGTTTCAGCTATACCAACCTCGTAGCCTCTCTGCTCAGCTTCGTTCATTGCCTGTTCGGCATCGATTTTTGCTTTCTCGGCTTGCTCCTTGGACTTTTCAGCTCGCTCCCTTAGCTTTTGAGTTTCCTCCAGGTGCTTCCTAAGAACTAGGACTTGCTCCTGAGTCTTCTTTAGCTCGGCATTCGCCTCACGCAGAAGTTTCCCTTGGTCCTCGGCCTGCTTTTGGTAGCCTTCTAATGCCAACTCGGCGCTCTTGCGAGCTTGCTCTTCGACCTGTAACTTTTTCCTTGCATCGGCCAAGCCCTGTTCAAATTTGGACAAGGTCTGTACAACCGTTGTCCGTCTTTTTCTTTCATCATCTAGCTGATCGGAACAGGCGTTGAGCATCTTATCTAGCTTGAAAGTATTTTGGATGATCTGTAGGAAAGAGGTTAACACTATAGTCAATGAAAAGTGCATATTGGTGAGTAACAATCACAGAATGAAAAAGATAAAAGTTAGCTCCTTACCATGCCCAAATATCGTTTGTTGTCGAGGACGAGTTCATTCTTCCTCATATTCTTTATTTCGGCCATATCTTTTGGGAGCAATAAGGCTTCCTCTATGGCCGAGGCTACGTGACACCCTATGCCGCCGTTAAAATCCCTTATAGATGCATCATCTCGCAGGGGCTCCCCACCGTGCATAGGTGCTGGCAACCATGCTTGTGGTTCAGGATGTTGGGAATTAGATTTCTCTTGGCCCCGTGCGGCTTGGTGCTTGGTTTTCTGCTGCTTTGCAACTCGTTGGGCATCCTCCTCGCGAGTTGGATGAGAGTTGCTCGTGTTTACCACCTCCTTGCCCTTCTGTTCCCTGCGCCTTTTCTACTCGGCAGCGTTAGGAAGCGTTAGCTGTGGTGATGGCCGAGGAGGTTGACGAGGAGCAGGAGGAGGAGACCTGGCGGGAAGAGATGAAGCCTAGGATGGTATTAATTTTGTAGGCGCACTCTTTCCTTGCTGACCTTCCATCAGCTCCAGCAAGCTTTTCTGGGGTTTTCTTTGTATGCCCATCTCCTCAGGATCTTCCTCGGGGCTTATGGGTTGATCAAAAATCCCGAAATCGTCCGAGGACTCAGAGACTGCTACAACCTCTTCCTCGCCTTTCTCCTTTTCCTTTCTCCCTTTTTTTTCCTTTTCCCTGAGGGTAGGTAGGGATGAAGAAGTTCCTGCTGAGACGCTGGCTACGAAAAGAGGCTCTGTGCGAGATGTGTACTGGGGAAGCAGAATACCTTCTGGAACAATGAACCCTTCGTAGGCAACACTGATACGGTGAAGCCGAGGATCGTGGGCTCTAATCACGCACTTTGGCGCCTGAAAAGAAAAAGAAAAGGGGGTATAACCGAGAATTAAGTGTGCTGCCCGGAGTTGACCGTCAGCCTCGTTCACGTATATTTCGGCTTTCAGTAACTTATCCAAGTTCGCCTTATTGACTAACTTAAGATTGGGCTTTGTGTAGCGTCTATCTGCAAAACCGTTGAGTCGAGAGTGAAAATTGTTGGAGACGAAAATAATTAAAAAGAAAAAAGTAAACGAAATGTGCTCGCGAACTAAATATTATAGATCTATGACTACGCGCCCACCTGGTGTTCCCTCTACTATCGGGCAAGGTAGACCATCGTGCCATTCCCCAGAGAGAATAAGGAAATCCTCCTTTAGGTTCTTGTTTGAAGTGGGAAGGCACTGAATCAGCCTTACCTCAGGATATCTCGACTTGAGATAATACCCCTGACCGGTTAAGTGATGGAGGTTGTACACCCAATTCACATCATGATGGGTTAACTTTAGGTCCATTCTCTTATTCAAAGCGTCTATACTTCCCAGGACCCTAAACATGTTTGGAGCACACTGGGTGGGGGATAGCCTAAAGAAGTTGAGGTAACTCCTAGTGATACTACCCATGGGGATAGTCATCCCGCCTTCTATAAAGGCAATCATGGGAATAACTACTTCCCCGGTTTGTCTGGCATCAGCCCATTCCCCTTGGGCTGCGTACCTCATCCCTACTGTTGAGAGGATTTTATACTTAGAGCGAAAGTTTCTAATACCTTCCTCGGATTCAACGAGACATCGAAATTGATTCTTTTGTTTCCCTATTTTTCTAAAAGAGACTTAGCAGAAAAGACTGTTGGGTTTGAAATAAAAGTGGTAAAAACTTCGAGAAGACTTACAGGTTCAAAGGAAGGACCTCGAACAAAGAACGATTATTTGTAGTCGCCAGGAAAATAACGAAAATAGAGAAAGGCAAGTTCAATGTATGAACTCTGGAACCACGTAATCATCGAAGGTAAGGTACAGGGTTAATTTGAGAATGCCTTTATAGTCATATGAGGATTGTGAGCGGTAAAGTTCCTGCTCACAAAACAAGGGAGGCCCTCTGCCGTTTGATTTAAATCTTACCGTCGAACGTGGGAGACAAGGGCGTTGCCAAAATTTAATGCTGCCAAAATCGGGATGCTGAAGCGTCAGGGGCATGCCCCAAAACACGCATAGGTACGGGCTTATGACGTCAAAATCCACCTTCTCTCCCGAGGAGTCGAAAAGTAGGATTTTGAGGGGCTATTGTGGGGGCCAGTCAATCAACAAGCCCATTAAGGTCAGGATCATTGGGCCTATGGCCCATCCGAGGATGCATATCCGTCCGAGGAGGCCAAGTCAGGTCATAAGGGTAATTATCGAGGGGGGGGGGGTAGTCAATATCATGAAAGTAGAGTTCCGTATTCGTCCGAGGACGCCATACTCCTCGGCAGTATGCGTCCAAGGACGATCAGGATGCGGTCTTGTTACAACCGGACCTCGGAATTATGTCACCACTGAAGATGGGATAACAGACCAAGGGTAAGAAAGAAAAGGCAAACAAATATCTATAACTACAGCTGCCTCTGCATTAATTACCTCTCAACCAACTCTCTGGCCGCATTAATGTGGAGGTAATACCTAAACAGTAAGGAGGCAGCCTTACAGCTGCCCATAGGAAGTTCCAGGAGGTGCTAGATGGGACAGAAAGAAATCCCCCAAACCCAACCTACACGTGTGTGGTGAGGATGGAACACAGAGTGGAGTATATAAACTGAAAGAAGAACATGCAAAAGGGGGATCGGAACATCAGAGAAAGAAAGAAGCATAGACTGAGCAAGAAGAACGTGAAAAGCAAAAGAACTGTATCGATTACCAAAAAAGAACCGATTGTTGTGCCAACTCTGCCTTCAATATACGTGAGGGTGAATCTTTTCGTTCCAAAAAAAAAGTTAATCTGGCTTTTAATACCCACGCTCTACAAATTATATTGTTTGAGCCTATTTACGTGCGAACCTAGTATCATTTCGGGTCGTTACAAATTGAGTCCTTACAGTCACTATAGGCTCCTTAAAAACGCCACTATAGGGCTTAACTCGATTTTGAGAAAATCGAGTTTCAAAAGAAGGAATGCTGGATTGTTTTTTTAAAAAGGGCAAATGCCAATTTTTTTCGTCAAAATTTGATGGAAATTAGTAGCCTAAAAATCTAGAAATCAGGAATACTTCCTTATATAATCTTGGAGGATAAACATTGACATCATAGATAATTTACAAAATAATTTGGACAAATACAGTGAGTCTTTCTATATCATGTTTCTTTATCTTAATTTAATGTGAAACTACTTAGGAACCTAATCATTCTTATATGAAGGTAATTAAGTCTAAAAATAAAGGGGCTAAAAACTGATGTACACAACATGTAAGTCCAAAGTTGGTTTAAAATTTTGAATTAAAATTGTACATACAATGTAAATAGATAAACTCCCAATATTGGTCTCGCCAACTCATTTGGAAGGGAGATCCGACTGCACCCAAATTGTTTTCTAGCAAAGAGGTCTTTTTCACAGTTACCATTTGTTGAATTACCATTGGATATTCATGAGTAGTGCCTCACATTAAATAATAATCATAAGAATTAGTGATTAATACATAACATAGTTGCACCCAAAATTATTGGCTTACACTTTTGGGTTAAGTGATGCCCATATTACTTAATTGTCACTTCCTTCTAAATAAAATTTTAAAAAATAATCATTTGGAGCGTTCCCAATACGTCATCTCCCCAACTTGCAGTATCAGAGCCTATGACATTAAATAATAATCATAAGAATTAGTGATTAATACATAACATAGTTGGACCCAAAATTATTGGCTTACACTTTTGGGTTAAGTGATGCCCATATTACTTAATTGTCACTTCCTTCTAAATAAAATTTTAAAAAATAATCATTTGGAGCGTTCCCAATACGTCATCTCCCCAACTTGCAGTATTAGAGCCTATGATGTTGTGTGGGTGACAAGGTTTTCAAGGTTTCTTTTCCAATTGGAACAAGGATGAATGCATATACTTGGAGTCTACACAAGTATGCATAGTATTATTATATAAGCTCATAATGCCTACACAAAGACAATCTTGGAAAAAGTCTCAATAAATGAGCATTGTCAATGGTGCTAAATAAAAAAGAACGGTCTATGGATTTCATAGACTTGGTAGTATGATATTCCCATGGATAAGTGTGTAGGATCGATACGTGATTCTTATGGATAAGATAGGCCCATGGATGACACATTGATGAAGAAAAAAACCTATAAAACAAAGAAAAACTAGTAGGACTTGTTCATGGCTCACAAAGTAGTCTTTAAGCCACAAAGAGGCAATAACTCACACGTGAATAGGAGATTATTAGGTATACATCTACAAATAAAGTCACATGTTAAATAATAATGGCAAGAATGAATAGTCAATATATAACATAGTTAGGCTTAAATTCATTGACTTGACCATTTGGGTCAAGTGGTACGTTCCTATATGTTATTAACTACTCAATTGGAGCTAGTCTCCCTAATGTATTATCTCTTTAATACCATTTGTGGATTCTAATTTGCTTAATTCATAAAGTTTCTTATTGTTGAATAAGATACCAAAATTTGATTCCAATCTCTACCAAAACCAATTGGCGTATCAACTTGATGATAAAGGAAAAAATTATTATCATGTATGGTATCAATTAAAAAAAAAAACAACAACAACAGTTGCTAATCACATAACTAGGACTTAGTGACCCTAGTAACATTTTCTTCAGTAAAACCAAACTTCTTAAACGTATCCAAATAAGCCTCACTAGCTCCAAAATCCTCCACTCCAATCACCCAACCTTGTCCTCCCACGTACTCCCTCCAGCCCATTGGTGAGCCAACCTCAACACTAACTCGCTTTGAAACTCTTGGTGGCAAGACATACTCCTTGTACTCCTTTGCCTGTTGATCAAAGAGCCGCCAACACACTAGTGAAACCACCCTCACTCTCCTCCCTTCTTTCCTTAACATCTTGGCACTCCCTTCACAAAGGCATAGCTTAGATCCAGTACCAATCAACATTATTTCTGGCAAATCATTCCCAGAATTATCACTCACTATGTATCCACCTCTTTCAACTCCACCTGCTGATGTTCCTTCCAAGTGTGCTGCCACTTTTTGCCTTGATAGTGCAATAAGACTAGGAACATCCCAGTTTGCAATAGCCATTTTGTAAGCTCCAGCAGTCTCGTTGCCATCAGCAGGCCTGAAAACTAGAAGCCGTGGCACAGCTCGAAGGCCAGCAAGTTGTTCCACTGGCTGGTGAGTTGGGCCATCTTCCCCAAGACCAATTGAGTCATGTGTCATGATATAGATGACTCCGGCTTTGCTTAAAGCAAAGAGTCGGATTGAATTCTTCATGTAGTCAGAAAATATAAGGAAAGTGGCTGCAAATGGTATGAGACCGCTTCCATGCAATGCAAGACCATTAGAAATTCCGGCCATTGAGTGCTCACGAACTCCATACCTGATTTTGCGGCCGCATGGGGAGTTGGGCTGGCTGAAGTCTTTGAAATCGTGGAGATAAGCATTGTTAGATGTTGCAAGGTCTGCACTTCCACCGATTAGTCCTGGAAGCACCTTGGCAAGCTGGTTTAAGCACTTCTCTGAGTAGCCACGAGTAGCATCTACTGGTTCTGATGCAGACCATTTCTGTGAGACCATAACAATAACAGACTTGTAAACTCACACAATTATGTTGTAATAAATCTTTTTGAGGTGGAACATACTAAAAGAAGCAGGAACATTCAAGAAATAGTTAACTTAATATCAATTTAATTATTAATCTAACACTTCCTCTCGCACACTCTCCCCTCAATAAGTGGAGCCAATATGTGGAATTTTTAAATGGAGTATAGAATAGAGATAAGATTTGAATTTAGGATCACATAATTTGATAGCATGATAAATTATCAATTGTACCAAAGTTTAGACTTATAGGAAAGTGTGAATTAAATAACTCAACTATTATTTTAACAAATGATCAATGTCTAACGTACTCTATCTCAAAGATACCAAGTGATTTCTCTCATTTGAAGTTGTGTGAAAAAAAATTACCGGCAATGAGCTTTCCCAGCCAGGAACTAGACCTCCATTGAGGAGAATTTTAAATTCTACAGACTCTTCTGGATATTTACTTTGGTAGTAGTTAAGCTTAGAGTACCACTCCTCCTCCAGTCTTTCTCCATGGTCTGTTTGAATTTGCAACTCCCTGCAACAAAGTAATAAGGAAAATTATATCATAGATTTCTTCCCCTTCTGGTGGAAATTAAATTGCTCTAAAGCATTATGTATAAGTTCAATAACCCAAACCTATACACCATAGGAAGGACATGGAATGGCCCACGATCACTCTATCAGAATAGCAGTGAAGATGATCACAAGGAAGCAAGAGCAGAGCACGAGACAGCAGAGCTTAATTTGAGTGAAGAACAAAGTGCTGCATAAACGACATCAGAACCATGAAGAAACGGCAAGTAGTTTTAGTGTCTGTATTAATACCCACACGTGGGAAAGTTAGTTTGCTGTATAAAGACACGTGTAGAAGTTAGTTAGTTGAGTTTGTTAGTCTCTGTTTTTCAGTTAGATCAGTTCCGTTACTTGGGTCAATCTATATATAGTCTTGTACATTCATCTTTGTAATTAATGAAAAGATAGATATTCTTCACTTTTCTGATATGGTATCAGAGCAAATTTCCAATTTTTAGGGTTTCTTTTTCTCTCAAATTTCTTTTCAATTTTCTCAGGAAAACACTCTGTTTTTTTGAGAAAATTCCTTTTCTTTGTCATCAATGGCTTCCGCTGCCACAAACACAAATACAACTGGTTCAACTAATGGTTCTGTACCTGAAAATCCATCTCCTTCTTCACAAGATTCACCAATGGATGATCCCCTGTTCTTGCATCATGCTGAGAATCCAAGCTTAGTGTTAGTTACGCAGCCTTTAATTGGTGGAGAAAACTACTCAGCTTGGGCTCGAGCTGTGAGAAAGGCATTGCTCACCAAGAACAAACTGGGATTTATTGATGGGACTCTGACTCTCTCATCTCCATTGATTTCTACTCCTTCATCTGTGCAAGCATGGATTCGATGTGATAACATGGTTGGGACCTGGTTGACCAATTTAGTTTCTTCAAAGCTTCAAGCAAGCATTATATATGAAGATACTGCTCTGGAAATATGGACTGATTTGAAGAATCGTTTTGCACAGACCAATGGACCAAGGGTATTCAATCTCCAAAAGGAAATTTCAGAATTACATCAAGGTGAGATGAGCATTACCGATTTCTTTACTCAGTTGAAAGTTTTTTGGGATCAGTTACAAAACCTTAGTCCATTTCCTTCTTGCTCTTGTGGAAAGTGTATGTGCAATATCAACAAAAGACTCAATGATTTACAAGGTAGAGAGTCTGTGATGAAGTTCTTAATGGGAGTAAATGAGTCTTTTTCTCAAGTTAGGTCTCAAGTGTTACTCATGGATCCTATTCCATCACTGAGCAAGGTTTATTCCTTGATGATCCAAGAAGAGACTCAAAGGTCAATCCCTAATACACCAGTTGTTAAAGTAGATTCCACTGCTTTGGCTGCTAAAGTGTCCACTGATCAAGCCAATTATGTTGTTAATTCTGTTGGAAAAGGAAAAGATAGGCCAGTTTGTACCCACTGTGGCAAGACTGGTCACACTATGGACAAGTGCTACAGATTACATGGGTTTCCTCCAGGTTTTAAGTTCAAGAATAAGACTACTATGGCACATCAAGTCTCCTCAGGATCAAGCTCAGAATTTGTTTCACCAATGCATCAATTTTCTACCTTCAGTCCTGAGCAGTGCCAACAGCTTTTAGCCTTGTTTAGTACATCCAATCTTTCTTCTGCAGCACCACCTCATATATCAGATGCCTCAATGGTCACAGCAACTCCTTCTTCCACTTCTGCTAATGTGGCAATGGCAGGTATGAACTTCTCTCATAGTGTTTTTGCTGCTCAAGTGGTAAATAGAAAGGCTTATGGTTGTAATACTTGGGTCTTGGACACTGGTGCAACTGATCATTTTGTATGCTCAGTGGATTTGCTAACTTCAATCACAGCTATTAGGCAATCTTTGGTCCAATTACCTAATGGGGAATCAGCTCAAGTAACTCACATTGGGACTGTTACTCTTTCTTCTTTCCTTGTTCTTAAGAATGTCCTTTGTGTTCCATCTTTTTCTTTTAATCTCTTGTCTATTAGTTCTTTAACTCATTCAGAATCATATTGTTGTGTTTTTCTGTCTGCTTATTGCTTCATTCAGGACCTTATTTCCTGGAAAACAATTGGGGTAGGCAAAGCACTTAATGGATTGTACCTGTTGCAGTCAAACAGCCTTCACCAATCCTCCAGCTCCTCTTTTGCTACCTTTCTATCAGCTCACAACCTCACTGATGCTTTTGGTCATTTCACTGCTGTTACTTTCACATCAGTCTCCTCTCAACCTTCATCTATTTGGCATGACAGGTTGGGGCACCCATCTGATGTCAAACTCAATAGTTTGTGTCATGTAATTCCTTCTTTAAAACCTTCTTGTAACAAAGGTTGTCAAATCTGTCCTATGGCAAAACTTAAGCGATTGTCCTTTCCTTTTCATAATAATATCAATTCTTGTGCTTTTGACTTGATTCATATGGATGTATGGGGTCCCTACTCAACTCCAACTTTAGATGGCTTCAAATATTTTTTAACTATTGTGGATGATGCTACAAGAGCCACTTGGTTATTTTTAATGAAGTCTAAATCTGAAGTTAGGGAGTTATTTTCCTCTTTCTATACTATGATTCATACTCAATTTAGCCTTAAAATCAAAGCTGTTAGAACTGATAATGCCAAGGAGTTTAACATGTCTGACTTCTTCAATTCTCATGGAATTATACATCAAACCAGCTGTGTTTACACTCCACAACAGAATTCTGTTGTGGAAAGGAAACATCAGCATCTTCTTTGCATAGCTAGAGCTTTACAAATTCAATCCCAACTCCCTCTTCAGTTTTGGGGTGATTGTGTGTTACATGCTGCCTATCTTATCAATCGGCTTCCATCTCCTTTGCTACATGATAAAACTCCTTTTGAACTTCTTTTCCACAAAATTCCAGACTATTCTAATCTCAAAACTTTTGATTGCCTATGTTTTGCATCCACCATTTCTCACACCAGATCCAAGTTTTCTCCAAGGGCAAGGAAGTGTGTCTTTCTTGGCTTTCCTTTCAATACTAAAGGTTTCAAAGTTTTTGATCTTGTCTCTCACACTATTTTTGTTTCTAGAGATGTCACATTTCATGAAAATGTGTTTCCTTTTGTTTCCAACTCAATTACTTCTGTCCAGTAGCCTTGTTTCATTCCTGTGTCTAGTGTTCCAGCCATTAATCCTCTCTTTGATCCTTTAATTCAATCTAAGTCTAAATCTGCTCCTGTTGTACCTCTTGATCCCATCACTCATATTCATCATTCTATTGATGATGATCTACTTGATGAGGTTCCAGTTGAGCCCCCTGATCCTATTGTTGATCCTATCCCTCTTAGAAAGTCTTCTAGAGTTGTCAAACAACCCTCCTACCTACAAGCTTACCACTGCAACCAGGTCTCTTCTGTCATTGCTGCACCTACTTCCCAGTCAGGTACTTCTCATCCACTTTCCTCACATCTCTCTTATCAACACCTCTCTTCATCTTACAAATCCTTTTGTTGTTCCATTTCTTCTCTTGTTGAGCCTACCTATTATTATCAAGCTGCTTCTAATCCCAAATGGCAAGAGACCATGACTGCCGAAATAGCTGCCCTTGAAGCAAATCACACATGGACTTTAACCCCTCTACCTGCTGGTAAGAAGCCTATAGGGTGTAAATGGGTGTATAAAATCAAGTTTAAGGTTGATGGTTCAGTTGAAAGGTACAAGGCAAGGCTAGTTGCTAAAGGTTTTACACAGAAAGAGGGTGTGGACTATTTTGAGACCTTCTCCCCAGTGGCCAAAATGGTTTCTGTCAAAGTACTCCTTGCTGTGGCTGCCATAAAGGGCTGGTTCCTTAGTCAATTGGATGTGAACAATGCTTTTTTGCATGGTGATTTGGATGAGGAAGTTTATATGGCTCTTCCACAAGGGTTTCATAGCCAGGGGGAGGTAGTTTGTAAGCTGAATAAGTCCTTATATGGGCTAAAACAAGCATCTAGGCAATGGTTTGCCAAGTTTTCTGGCACTTTGTTGCAGCTTGGTTTTACTCAGTCCAAAGCTGACTATTCATTGTTTACTAGGAGGCAAGGTGATGTTTTCATGATGCTTTTGGTGTATGTGGATGATGTCTTAATAGCTTGTAATGATAAGGCTGAGATAGACAGATTCAAGGTTTTGTTGGATGACAGGTTCAAGCTCAAAGACTTAGGTGACTTAAAGTACTTTCTTGGATTGGAGGTTGCTAGATCAGCCAAGGGAATTGCCCTTTGTTAAAGGAAATACACTCTTGAGGTGCTTAATGATGCTGGTATGTTAGGGTGTAAACCAGCTAAGACCCCTATGGAACAAAGTCTCAAGTTAAGTCAATTGGAAGGAGAAGAGCTCAAAGATCCTAGCATCTACAGAAGACTAATTGGGAGATTATTATATCTGACCATCACAAGGCCAGACATCACTTTTGTTGTTCATAAGCTTAGCCAATACATGTCCAAACCAAGAAAACCACATTTAGATGTAGCCTATAGAATCTTACAGTACTTGAAGAATGAACCCGGGAAGGGTCTCTTATTTTCTTCCAAGACAGATTTACATTTGAAAGGCTTTGCAGATGCTGATTAGGCTTCATGTTGTGATACAAGGAAGTCAATAACAGGTTATAGCATTTTTATTGGAGATTCTTTGGTGTCTTGGAAATCAATGAAGCAGTCCACAGTCTCCAGGTCCTCAGCAAAAGCAGAGTATAGAGCTATGGCAGTTGCAACATGTGAACTTGTGTGGATTTTGTACTTTCTAAAGGATATTGGAGTTAAACATGACAAAGAAGCATTGTTGTTCTGTGATAGCCAGGCAGCATTGCACATTGGTTCCAATCCCGTTTTTCATGAGAGAACCAAGCACATTGAAATAGACTGTCATGTAGTCAGGGATAAAGTTTTGGAAGGTGTCATCAAGCTTAATCATGTGAGGTCTCATTGTCAATTAGCAGATATGCTTACCAAAGCATTGGGGTACAATCAATTTTCCAATCTTGTTGACAAGATCGGGATGATGAATATACACACACCAGCTGCTCTTGAGGGGGAGTATCAGAATAGCAGTGAAGATGATCACAAGGTAGCAAGAGCAGAGCATGAGACAGCAGAGCTTAATTTGAGTGAAGAACAAAGTGCTGCATAAACGACATCAGAACCATGAAGAAACGGCAAGTAGTTTTAGTGTCTGTATTAATACCCACACGTGGGAAAGTTAGTTTGCTGTATAAAGACACATGTAGAAGTTAGTTAGTTGAGTTTGTTAGTCTCTGTTTTTCAGTTAGATCAGTTCCGTTACTTGGGTCAATCTATATATAGTCTTGTACATTCATCTTTGTAATTAATGAAAAGATAGATATTCTTCACTTTTCTGATACACTCCAATTAACTTTTTGTCTCATTTTTTTCGTATCATCTTCGTCGAAGGTACCATGATGAGCTTTCGATGTTCCTTCCTTCCCAGACAATTTTCCTATTAGTGTCTTCACCTGGAGAGAGGAAAAAAGAAAAGGAAAATAAATTATCAAACGAGTTGAATAGAAAAAAATTTGCATTAAGGGGTTCAATTTCAAAGCATGCTACGATAATCTGTTACTACTTAAATATATATAGTTTGTTCAATCCACAAAATATTGCAAAACTTTATCCATTTAGTGAGTAAATTTAAAATTATGAGAATAATCAGTAAGTTTATGATGCCAAGATGAAGTAAAAAAATTCTTCTCTAGAATCTCTACTAGATTACACACCCTGATGAAAGTCGGTTTCTCATTTTCACTGAAAGCAGAACAGAGGGCATCCTTGAATGAATTCATATTACTGTGTATGTTATCCACAGTGATTGTATTCCAACCAAGAGCCTTGAATCGAGTAGATATATCTTCAGACAATGCTAAGGTTGTCGGTCCATCAATGGTATTATGATTATCATCATATATTAGTGTAAGCTTATTAAGCTTCCAATGAGCAGCCAAGGATGCAGCTTCAGGAGATATGCCTTCCATTGCACAACCATCACCCATGATGCAATATCTGCATTGACAAATCGATAGATTCTCAAAGACAACATATCATGCTATTTCAAAATTTTTTGTCCGAGTTAAAAGGAACTAGTTTTTATACTTACGTCCGATGGTCAACAAGAATAGCATCAGGTTTGTTGAATCTTGCTGCTAAGAGCATCCATAGCAGTGGAGCTAAATTTTTAGCAATTTAGCTCCACCAAAAGTTACTTTATCTATTTTACCTAAACACATGCTACAGCAGTGGATCTATTTTAGCTTTCAACACAATAAAATAATATATTCATCATAAAATAATATATCACCACCACCACCACACTGCACAAACATCCTCCACCACCACCACCACCGGCCACCAATCCACAGCAGGAAAAAAAAAATCAACCCAAATCGAACCCACAAATCCACAACCACCACCACCACCTCTACCACCACCAGCCACCAGTCCACAAAAGGAAAAAAAAAAAAAAAAAAAAAAAAAAAAAAAAAAAACCAACCTAAATAGAACCCACAGCCACAAATCACAAATCGGACCCAGCCATCACAAATTGAACCCACACCGGTACGACCCACCACCGCAAAACGACCCACCACCACCACCATCTCCACCGTGATCCTTGAAATCCAGCAACCCAAACGCCGAAATCCACCAAACCCAAATCCAGCTACCCAAACGTCGAAACCACACACCGATCTCAACCCCGATACCAACGCACACCGAAGCACAACCACGACTCAGCGGCCGGAGCACAACGTTGAGAGAGTGAGGTTGAGAGAAATACCGGAGTTGAGAGAGTTGAGATTGAGAGAGATGAGATGAGAGTGAATGAGAGAGAGAGGCATTTTTTTAATAAAAAGCTGGAATAAAATAATGTTTTTTTTTTTAGCTCTAATGAACAGTGCACATTCTATAGATGTGCACTGTTCATGTGGAGCTAAAAAAAATGGATATATCTCCACTGCTGGAGCACCATTTTAGCAGCAGTGTAGCTATATTATAGCAATATAGCTACACTGCTGCAAATGCTCTAAGTGAGCTTTTGCTAAGGCTAGACCGACTGCATTAGCTACAACTTGTCCAAGGGGGCCTATTATCAAGAACAGTTATTAGCTAAACAACTAAACAAGTATATCACTTAAATCCTAACTCCAATAATAGAATAACATTAATTGCGTATTAAAGTCTGCAATTATATTATGGTTATGCCTTTTTCAACCTGTAGCCTAAATAATTTATGCGATACCTAGTGGTAAGTATTGAGATAATTGAATTTTGGAGACATTACCGGTTAAAGTAAACATTTTCTTAGCTAATCATGAATACAAGACAACTGATTGGAAAGGATTTTTTAACTATTTGTGGAATCAGCAATATTTCACCTGAATCTACTTTTAGTACTTCATTCTAATAGTGTTAATATCATCTATGGGTATATTTCTTCTATACATGTATGGTTTTTTCACTTCTATAAAATTGACATTATTCCAATCACAGCTTATCATCTTAACAAATTGTAAAAAATATTGTGCAATTTATCACCTTATATGGCAAGAATTTACCTGTTGTCACTTCAATGCATGCCATCTGTCACCACATTCTCAGGGTGACCTGGGGTCCGACTCCCAAGCTTACACAAGCGTTCTAGGTCTTGCAACTGGGAGGAAAAGTTCCTCCTTTAGTTAGCTTGATGAGAATAGAGTGAAAATTTTGCAATATGCATAGGATTTGAAATAGATCATCCAAGTTTTTTAGAAAGTCTAGAAAACTACTCCCACAATTTGAAATATGCATATGCCTGAACTGATTGAAAACCAGCGATGTGAAGGCAAACATACTGAAGCAAGCAACCATGGCTAGCACTCAAAACAAACCTGTCCCTGTTAAACCATTTGGGGTTTCTGGGATTGTACCTCATGACATGCCTATATAGCACATAACCCACTTCAGCCATTCCAAGCGCCATACCAGGGTGGTCAGCCTTGGCATGTTGCACCGAATCAACAATAAGCATTCTCACATTGTCCACGCATCGCTTATCAACCAATTACTGAAATGATTCGTCCGTCGTCTAGCTCTGTGTCATTGTTTTGGTTTGATAGTTTGGATGGGAAAGCTTGTTTGAGCTCTTCAAGGCAAGAAAGTTTGTGGGATTTTGTTATGCTAGAATGGTTGGATTTGAGGCAACTATATGGTTTGAACCGAGTTGGGAGAGTATTGATTTTGTTGTTATTATTATTTTGGGTTGTAAATTTGAAGGAAAGGAGAGGGAGAGATGGGTGCAAGAGAAGTGAAGAGAGAGTCATGGAGGAAAATTGGCTAGTTTCTCTTTGTTTTTGTGCGTGTTAGAGAGAGAGAGAGAGAGAGAGAGAGAGAGAGGTGAAGCTTGTTGGAGATGAGAAAGCTAACTATGATAAATGCATGTGGCGAATGTCAGGGTCAATGGTGCGATATTGTGTCTGAACTCTGAAGCTGAGTTGGGCGTCGCATTGGTCTACACGTGCTGTGCATGCCAAATAGAAAGATGTTGAGTTGGCTCTACTTCAACCAAAATCCTAAAATAGAGGAAGCCATAATCCACGAGAATTCACTTTTCCACTAATCTTGAGAAGAGAAAGTGCAGGGATATAACTTTTATGATATAGCTTTTGGTTCTATATGAAAATGATTCTTAACCATTTAAGCTTATTTGACTTTATTCACTTTTCCACTTATTTTGAGAAGAGAAAAGTGCAGGGATATAACTTTTATATTATAGCTTTTGGTTCTATATGAAAGTGGTTCTTTACCATTTAAGTTTATTTTACCAAAAGATAAAATGTTGATTTGGAATAGCTTTGTTTTCAAATCAATTAACAATTAAGAAAAACTGATATATAGTGTCTTTTTTAAAAATTATATGTTAGTTTTTAGACCCCTTAAACAATTGATTTAACCTAGTTAATTAATCAAATTGTTACTTAGTCCAAATTCCAAGTCTAGGTTATCACAATCAAACAATCATATCATGCATAGCAGCGGAAAATAAATAAGACAATGATATGATCACCCAGGAAAACCAAACCGGTAAAAAACTTGGGGAGAATTTAACCTAGCTATTTTCAAGGTAAAAAGCAAATCCACTAGAAAGAATCGAAATTCATATAATAAGACTTACAAGCCCCCACGCTCGACTTTTTATTACTACCAACCAGTAGAACTTACTGACACGACCACGTGCAAACTCCGAATCCACGAACTCCTTCTTTCTTTGGTCTTTACAAAACACAAACACCCCCGTTTGTGACTTTGAGATCCCACTCAAAGGTTTAGCAACGCAAACTCTCCTGTTTGTGACTCCAAGACCACCCTTAAAGGTTTAGATCATCAACACCTTTGATGACAAGAGAAGGCAGCAACTTCTACAATACCGAATCTTGAGATTCTTCAAGGAATAGCACCAGTAGAAGACATAAGAGAGCCTTTTAGGAACAAAACCCTAAATACAAAAGAGGCACACTCTTTTCTCTCTGAAAAGCCTTATAAAAACATGCTTAGGGTTTCCTTTATATACTGGGAGAAGTAGATTAGAAACCCTAGTCCTAAATGGGCTTGAACTGCTGTTTGGGTTTAATTAAAATTCTGCAGATACGACTTTCGATCGATCGATCGAGCCTATCTTTCGATCGATCGAACCAGACAGATTATAAAATCTTCTTCCTGCAGCTTGTATGTTCTTGAATCTTGACTTGAATCACATTGAGTATTGTCTAATAAAACCTATAAACTCTAAAATCTATATCTAGACAAGTTTGTATTCACAATTTGCTAATTGTTCAAAACATTTAGAACCTAACAAACTCCCCCTTTGGCAATTCGTGACAAAACTTTCATACAGAATGAAATGCTCAAATACAAGAACAACCCAATACAATAAAATGCCCAATTACATCACAACTCCCAATCTAAGACTCCTAACCTAGAAGTTGCAAGAAGAGGTAGAAGGTCTTAATCAGAATGCACCTGTCTTTCCTGAAATACTCAACAAACACATCACCGCATGTGTGGAAAGAAAGACATATAAACAGTAATATGAAACAGAATATAAAAAACAAAAGTAACTTCTAACTCTCCCCCTAAGTTAGATACAACAAAAAGTTTTTTATATTCTCCCCTTAAACAAAACAAACAGTTCATCTATGTCTCCCCCTTTTTGTCACGTATTGACAAAGACATACGCAACATAGTAAGAGAAAATAGAGACAACTCTCCCTATAAAGAGCAACAACTCCCCCTAAGAACCACAAAGGTTAAAAAAAATTTCTCCCCCTATAAAAATAGGAAAAACAAAACAAGTTTTGGGAAAAACAGTTTTGGGGGTTGGGGATAAATAAAAAGACACAAACTAAGTTTTTTTTTTTTTTAAAGTTGAGGATACACATGAAGAAAAAATATTCTCTCTTGCAATAAAATGTAAACATGGCACTATGTGACCCATAAACAATTGCATGAGTAGAGAAAATATTTGCATATTGATTATCTATCATATCTCTTAAGAAAAATATTTTCTACACTTCACACATAACTCAAAAATTAATCAATCAATTTTTAAATCAAGTAGAGTACCCAATTTAGCAAAGTGTATGCATGTTATGTGTGAAAACAATGAGAGATATGACTGCAAAACTGCAAGATGGATATAGAAAACAATGCAATGCATGTGAATCCTAAACATAAATGATGCATGGAAAAATCAAATTTTTGAAAAAACAGAGCAATTTAATGCAGAAACTCCTCAAAGCACAATATTTCATGAATAAAATGCATGAGTATGAGATTAAAAATTTTTCAAAAAAAACTAGAATTCAACCAAGATCTTCCAAAAACAAGTTTTTCAATCAAATTGTCCTTAAAGAACTCAAAACATTAAACACATTTTGCATCAAAATCAAGGAACTTTTAATCTTGGATGGCCACAACAAGATTACACACAATATAATGTACCAAGTTTAGCAAAGAGTAACTTGTGTAGTGTGTGCAACTAGTAAAAACTTGAGATACATGTGAGGTGATATATAAATGGAAACCAATCACAATTTCTACAAAATTTATCACATAGAATTTGAAAGAGACTATCGCCTAAAGAGTTACATCATATAACTCCCACATCTCCTAGATCATAAGCTTGCAATTATGTAAGTTTCTTGAATTTTTGCCTCATAATATACACACCAATTTTAAGTCATGTGATTTTGGCATCAAGCCTAATAGTACACACCAATTTTAAGTATTAAGCAATTTAAACCGAGGTTTCACCTTATATTCTTTTCGTGCATGTGCTACACTTTCTCGAACACAAAATTTTATGATATGCACTAAAGTGTTCATGATTGGCTAGTGAACAGTGGTGAGATGGTTATTTATGCCTTTCTCTAAAGGTTCAAGTCCGACAGTCAAAGACATGTGACTTCAAGATCAACACAAAGTGATCAAAACCATGAACATCTTTCCCACACAACATGCACTACAAAGCTCCAACTAGTAAAGTGCAATAAGTAAATTCATCAAAGCTAAACAAGGTACATAAACTTGTTATGTAAAGATAATATGGCCAATCCTTGATTATAAATCCAAGATGTGAAGAACACAAAAATCTTTTTGGTTTTAAATAATTTATGACCAAAAACAAAAAGCACACATTATGCTAAATGAACAATGCAAATGCAAAGCATGACAGTGCTTAACTAAGCTATAGAGGGTACACAAACAAGAAATATCAATTTGTTAATTAACCCATGAGTACATGTACAAACCAGTACATACTCATACAAAATCAAAAATAGCTTAACACTTATATAACACATACTATTCATGTTTCTCCACAATGTCAAACATGTTCTAAATCAAGAAAGATATCATAATTCATGTAATCCTCAAGAAAAATAAAACAAGAATCAAATTAAAATATTTTTGTCTTTTTGAAATTTTTCAATGTTTTTGGATTTTTTTTTTAAATAAAAAACAACCTAAAAAAAACACGACCAAAAACAAAAACAAAACATGTCCACAATTAATTGAAAGAATTAAATTAGAGATAAGTTAGCAACACTCACCTTGGAGAATCTTTTCTCACCCATCTAGCACGAGTCTTCGGCTTTGTAGGTGAAAATCTATGTGAAGCAAAGTGTATTTGAGGGATTACACCAATTTTCTGAGAAAGACTGAAATCCTGCAAATTCCTTTCACAAGCCAACAAGCTCAAATTTTTCAAAAGAATATGAAACAATTTATATGGACTTATGGCAGGAGAAATATCATCACAAATCCTAGATTGAAACACAGAATGCTTAAATTTTAATTTATGACAATTAGCACGAATGTGACCACGGACACCACAAAAGTGGCAAACAGGAACAAATTTAAGAACATTAGTATTTCTAGTGGGGTTTCCGATCACAAACTTTGGTTCTTGCCTCAACAAAGAACAATTTGGTCTAATATGACCAACAACACCACAAAGGTAACAGGTAGACACAAAAATAGATTTATTATGCTCTCTAACAATAGGTTTCGACTTAGGTTTAGAAACTTCAGCGTCTACATCAGAACTTTTACATTTGTCTAACTAAGCAAAATAATCCTTTTCTTCATTATTCCTCTTGAAAGAAGGGATATAAACTTTCTCAGGTTTAGGCTTAAAATAAACAGAAACACTTCTGTTATCAACAGCAGGCTTGATACTAGTCAAATTTTCAATTTTAGCTTTAGATTCATCTAACTCTTGTTCCAAGCTTTTCATCTTCTCATCTTGAGAGGAAATTTGATTTCTCAAAAATTCATTCTTTTTATTAGATTCATCTAATCTAACAATCAATTCATCTTTTTCAAGATTAGCCAATTTTAACTCTTCTTTAAATTTCTTAGCAATTTTCATAGATTTCAATAATTTCTTACGAAGAGTTTCACAAGCATCAATAAAATCAACAGAAGCATGAGCAGAAACATGATCAGAAAGACACTTCAAATTATCCATGACAACAGGAGTCAAAGATCAGCTCTTAGATCAAAAGATTTAAAATAAAAGAGCTACCCGCTCTGATACCACTTGTTAGTTTTTAGACCCCTTAAACAATTGATTTAACCTAGTTAATTAGCCAAGTTGTTACTTAGTCCAAATTTCAAGTCTAGGTTATCACAATCAAACAATCATATCATGCATAGCAGCAGAAAATAAATAAGACAATGATATGATCACCCAGGAAAACCAAACCGGTAAAAAACCTGGGGAGGATTTAACCTAGCTATCCTCAAGGTAAAAAGCAAATACACTAGAAAGAATCGAAGTTCATACAATAAGACTTACAAGCCCCCACGCTCGACTTCTTATTGCTACCAACCAGTAGAATTTACTGACACAACCACATGCAAGCTCCGAATCCACGGACTCCTTCTTTCTTTGGTCTTTGCAAAACACAAATACCCCCGTTCGTGACTTTGAGATCCCACTCAAAGGTTTAGCAACACAAACTCTCCTGTTTGTGACTCCAAGACCACCCTTGAAGGTTTAGATCATCAACACCTTTAATGACAAGAGAAGGCAGCAACTTCTACAATACCGGATCTTGAGATTCTTCAAGGAATAGCACCGGTAGAAGACATAAGAGAGTTTTTTAGGAACAAAATCCTAAATACAAAAGAGGCGCACTCTTTTCTCTCTGAAAAGCCTTATAAAAACGTGCTTAGGGTTTCCTTTATATACTGGGAGAAGTAGATTAGAAACCCTAATCCTAAATGGGTTTGAACTGCTGTTTGGGCTTAATTAAAATTCTGCAGATACGACTTTCGATCGATCGAACCAGACAGATTATGAAATCTTCTTCCTGCAGCTTGTATGTTCTTGAATCTTGACTTGAATCACATTGAGCATTGTCTAATAAAACCTATAGACTCTAAAATCTATATCTAAACAAGTTTGTGTTCACGATTTGCCAATTGTTCTAAACATTTAGAACCTAACATTATATATTTTGTCCTCAACATTTGCCTTATGTTTCAATATGCTCCATATTTTTTGAAATGTTTCATTTTAGTATTATACATTTAAGTTTATGTAAAAAAATGTCATTGTTTTAATTAATTGAGATTGTTCCAAGAGATTTTGGTCTTTAGTGTCATCACTGATGCTTTAAATGCCTTCGGTGATATTATCAGCGATGACATTTGTTAACTGTCATAGAATATAAATCTAACCGACGTCCAACTGTTTCTTGAAAGTTGGGTGGGTTCGATTTCAACTAGTGCATCAATCAATAGTGAGCCTAAGAACCCTACACCACCCAATATGATCAGGTCGAGTGACTAGTTTACCTCATTCCTAGTTTAATCAGTCTATGATCACCTCTAGCACCATGTACACTTGAATTTTTTCTTTTTTAAATTTATTAAAAAAAAAAAACCGTGAAATGTAAAGAATACTAATTCGATTAGTGCATATTTTGTAATAACAGCTTTTATATAGTAAATTATTTTGTCTTTGTTATTGACATTCCATTTTGGTGTATTCAAAACTGCAAATTGTGTGTACAGAACTTGCATTTTTGGTAGATACAATTACAAAAAAGAGAAAGGTAATTGATTTTGAGAGTGTAAAGATTGTTGCCTTTTTTGGCTTTGCATTCAACAGGTAAAATCAAAATCAAGAAAAGAGATGATAGGACCTCAAATTTTTTTTTTTTTTTTTTTTAAGTGATGATAGGAAATATTGTATAAATGTTACTATATAGTATTTACAAATTAATATGCCAACTTTTAAACACAATATAAAAAATTATTTATTATTTCATTAATTTAACATATCATTCAAATTCATTATCATAATAGTTTATAAATATTTTTTAGTAAATTAATAGTAACTATAATATTTTTCAATCAAGAATCCTCTTGAATATTAGTACAACTTTTCAAGAGTTAAAATCAGCAAATGCTCTCTAGTGTGCAGCTTTCCTTTCGTTCAGGACTTACTACAGTAGTACTATACACTATACAGACTAGTCAATTATGAATCATGGGGTGCCCATCTTGTAATAGGAATTGAGGTGGCATGGGCCACATTGTATAAAATATGGCAACATACACACATGCTACGAAGACGGAAGACCAATCTTATTGCCATAAGCGGGAGATCATATTTCTGAAACAATATATGCCATCCTTTTAGCTCTCATCTTTCTTTTCGTTTTTTTCCCTTAGGAAAAAGAATCTTCAAATCTATGTCTGTTGTTGTTGTTGAGAAGATAATGAAAAAAATTGGCTATGACTTGGAAGATCATATCTAAAACTACCAGATTTTGAACATCATGTTCATGTATGAGAGAGACCCACCAACCACGACCGTACCATCATTTTTTCTCTATTTCTTCTCTTTGGCTCTGGACGCAAAGTAGGTAGGGAGACTGAGTGATAGAGATAAAATCCATGTTTGCAAAATCAGTCTGCCATACAGTCTATACAGAATTCTGTGTGCTCATTGCTCAATCCAGGTAGCCTCCATGTTCAGCAAAGGAATCAGTCCAATACTTAGATAATTCCAAAACCACATGCAGAATTTTAAAATTAAACATATATCAAACTTAGGACCTCTTAATTTTGATACCATGATAAATTACCAATTTTTCTAAAAGTTTAAATTAATTGGAAATTATGAAATATGAAACTTAATTGAAGAATGTTGAGGAGAACATTTTAACTTGGTTTTAATTAAGGCTATTATTCATTAACCTTTTCATTCATAGTTGCAACCTTCTAGTCTATGATTAGGTTAGAGTAAAATTTTATTTCTAAAAAAAAAAAAAAAAAAATCTTACCTCCTACTCATAACTGTTTTGTTAACTAATTCACCAGGGATATTTTATACACTGTCTAGCTATGATTTTCACTTGGTTATGTTGGAACTTTAAGGGCAGTAAATAACCGAATAGATATAATTAGGGTACAATATGGCAAGAGAACATCTTGTCATCTTGTAGAACAAAGAAAATATTGTGTAATAGATAATCAGGTTTATAAATGATTTCCAAAAGTCATTTCTCATATTTCTCGTCAAGCTTAATTATTATTAAGGCTAGAGAAGTTAGTGTCATTTGTTAATGTTAGAACATTGTATAAATTTCCGTAAAAATTGTGTATCACAGTTTTGAATAACATCATGTACTATTATAGTTTTGTAAGGCATGGTTAGGCAATTGTATTAGCCCTTAGATGTGTTTACATTAGAGCTACCATATTTGTATTGTATTTCCTATATATACCCCTTTATAACACACAGAATTGAATAGTAAAGATATTGATGTTTAAGGGATTTATTGTAGCAGACATAGGCGGTCAAGGTTGAACCTAATATTCTATAATTTCTCATCAAGTGATTCAAGTCTTTGTTTCTTATTAATTTTTTGTAAAAAATTAAAAATGAGATTATTATATAATTATTATCATTTGCCAAGACAGTGTTACTCGCAGAGGCTGTTGAAAGCCATATAATACTCTAGTTTCCACTCTATCCCCAAGTCTGTGCACAGTTTGCTACATTGATGAGCAAGGCATAATAACCACAACTTCGTGGCCCACGACATGGATCAAGCATTGTCACGCAGTACTACTCACAAGACAATCCCGCTAGTTCAAATGCCATTGACAATGAAATTAATGGAAATATCAACATGATAGTATAGATATGAATTCATTTTTATTACTCCTTGATTTTACAAATACCCCAGCAGTTTATCGTGTAATTACTTAAACATCCAATACTCTTTTCCCTTTCTCTCTCTTAAAAGCAAATAGAGCAAAATGCTGTTTACCATTGTAGAAATGGAGAAAGTTTCTCTGCAAACTGAGTTGCAGGAACTCTCTCCAAACTGTGAGGTGTCAAAAGGAGAAAATGACACCTGGCCTTTAATAAAAAAAATATAACGGGAGAGTGCTAAACGTTTGGGTTAACGGAGTTCACTTGAATTTGAATTTTAGTGAGTGGGCTAGGTGTCATTTTCTCCTTTTGACACCTCACGGTTTGGAGAGAGTTCTCTGCAACTCAGTTTGCAGAGAAACTTTCTTGTAGAAATATCCAAGAGAAACAACCAAATGAATCATTGAATTCAAACAAGTGTACAGAAATTGCAACTTGTATATTGATGATATGTCATATGTGATGAATGTCGTTGAGCTTTTCTGCCTAGCCTAGCCCTAGCCCTAGTCCATTTATGTCCTTTTTATTTCCTTTCCTGTCACTGTTTCCCCGTGGGGCACAACTTGCACGGAATTAATCCCAACTAGCCTACTTTTTAGATTTATATATGCAATGGAAAGTGCACTTTGGTTCATTTTTGTGTCAGGTTGCAATAATATATATACATATGGATGAATATAATAATATATTTAATAAACAAAAATCAATGAACAACATCATTTTTTTTGGGCTAAACATCAATGAACAACATCATGTACCTATATCCATGTCTCTTTCACAAAAGTATCATGTCCTTGCCTGCTTGATCTTGAGCTTCTCATTTTAACCATTCGATGGATTCAAAAGCATAGCTAATTTACATCCTCCATATCGAAGAAGATAAAATTCCCACTTGCATGCAGCTATATATACCAACGTTGTGCTTCCATGCTTCCCCATTCTCTCTCTCGCTCTCTCTCCAAACACACACACACACACACACAAACAGACATGAAGGTAAGGTTCCTCAAAGCATGCTTTCGTAAAGTGAGCACCAGTTTTATGAAGTACCCAATTTGGGAAAACATTGGTAGTTGGGATATATGGTCCTGCCTGCATAAAGAGGACTCCATCCCTAATGATGTCCCAAAAGGTCACCTAGTAATTTATGTTGGTGAAGATTGCAAGAGATTTGTCATCAAAATAACCTTACTCAAGCACCCTCTTTTCATGGCATTGCTTGATCATGCTGAGGAAGTGTTTGAATTTGCTACAGGTTCAAAACTCTGCATTCCTTGCAATGAGAACATTTTCCTTGACATTCTTCACTGCGCTGGCTTTCAACAAGTTCATGAATTTTCATCTTGCTTTTGAGGTCTATTTTCCACATGGTGTCAGCACAATCATATTTAGCAAGGAGGTTAGAATGATAAAAGGCAGAATTGAATTTGTTGCAAACTGGTTTAACAAATAATTTGTCTCTTTCTACCTTGTGCATTTGTCCTTTTTTTCCCCACAGTCTTCATTTTATTTTTTTTCTAAGTATTACATGTACAACATAATAATATGGCTAAGCTTGCCCCTAAAAAACAAGGAAAAAGGGGGTCAAAGGATAATGCTAATTCATCCTGTTTAAACCAATGTTTGACTTTGCAGGCATGTCAGTGAACTGAACACACTACTGAGAGAAGCCCCTAATATGCCCACCTTGTCATAAATTCCAATTATTTCAGTTCATCCCACCCATTCTGCTAAATTCTGACCAGTATAGTGATTGATTTCGGTCGTAACCAAAACATTAACTATTTCTTCTCTTGGTCTTTTATTACTTATTAATATATGAAAATTGAGTTTGATGTTTGTTTTGATAATATTGCCATGAGAAATTTGAGCAATTTTTTTATTTTATTTTTTGAGAGAACAGCCAAGGCTTTATATTAATAGGACAGAAAACTCCTGTCAATTATTACAAGATTGTTTGCATCGCAATGAATGTCTTCGATCCAAATTTGAGGATTAAACGATTTCTTGGCTAATTTGGCAAGCTTATCTGCTATAGCATTTCCACTACGTTTCACATGGGAAAAGGAAGTAACTCGCACATTTGAGGCTAGAACTCGAGCCTCATCTTTGATTCATCATAAATTATGATATTACAATTTAATCCCATTAGAATAAGTTATTCATTCATCCTTGTTATGTAATCCTTCTCCAAAAAAAAATCCTTGTTATGTAATGAGATATTATAAACCTCTTTACTACGTAATAATGATGTTAAATGTGCATAATTTGGTTTTGGATTGAGATATATATATTTTTTGGTAAATAAAAAAAGCTTAGGAGGTTGAATTGATGATAATTTACTATAATATAAAACTATGTGATGAATAGTCGGGCATGTTTATTTTGTGTTATATATAGAAAAGTGTGTGGATTTATATATTATAAAATTAGCAGTTACTCAAAAAAATATGTCGAAATAGACTTATATAAATAAATAAATAAAAGTTCATTCTAATGGACAAACTACGGCCATCATTAGAATGGAATTAACAATTTTAGAAAAAACTTGAACTAGGGTGCACTTTGGGTTTTTTTTTTTTTTCCCTCAACAAACAAAAGAAGTCATAACCCCACAAATCCTACGTCCATTGTGGATCAAATTCTAGAACTCTTAAAGAAAAAAAAGAAGCATTATTAGGCTGCAAAACTGTAAGTGGATAAATAGACATTAACTCATTTGAAAAAACCAATCAAATGCCTATGATTTTTTAGGGAGACCCTCTCTTGATAAGTACTCAACTACAATATGTTGGTTCTAATAGAACAAAAACAGCATTTTTGGTTACGTATTACGGGACAACTAGCATATCCACTCAATTTTATGTTGTGATTAGGATGGATTTTGGGTCAATAACCAGCATATCATTTTCTGTGGCATATTTTTCTTCCCACCACACAATTTTCAAGGATTTTAATCCCCATAAGAATATATATATATATATACACACACACAAAGGTCTATATCATTCTCACACTGCACAGACCAGAATGTAATACCCAAGGGACCTAAAAGTCCTCTTTTATCACCAATGATAACAATCTAGAGAGATGTAAAATGTTTTTTTTTTTTTTCTTTTTGATATTGAGATTTAAATTGTTAAAAGTTGATGGAACTACAGTGATGTGATATAACCTAATACCATTAGTGTCACGTTTATTTATATTTAAAGCATTTTCTGAAAATAGTTTTTGAATGTTTGATACTATCATATACTGAAGTTGATCAACAGAAAACCCAATTTCCCTTCTTTTCGACAGCTTGTTTTCCACATTGAACAATTCAATCCTACCATATTTTTTTCCCCATTGCAGTGATTCTATGATGATACATAGGACTTACAAGTCTTCCATCAATCCATCATAAAACTACCATAGGCAAGACAGTATTTTCAACTAGAATTCTGACCAAAATATGATTCACCAATAAAATTACAGTATTTTATGCATGACATAAATACTCTTTAGCCACCTACAGTAGGTCGAGGGCACAACATAAAGTTCCATGGCATCAACTTGGTTTCCGAACAGTGCAAAATGACCAGAATATGAAAAATGAATCAAAATCAACTCAACTAGGCTTGATCCACTATGGACTACGCAATTTATCTTCCAACCTGTCAGCCTCTCGGTTTATTTTTAGACAGTGATTCTAAGACATGCATTGAGGCTGTCAAATATGAAGCAAAGAAGTCACCTTGGAGGCTTATTAATTTTGTAGAGTCTGTCAGGCATGTAACTGAATCTAGTGTTGGGATATCCTTTAACTGGGGTCACAGGGAAGCTAACAATTCTGCTCATGTATTCGCCAAATGGTCTCTTAGCAATTCGGTATATGGCAGTTTTGATCTGGGTTTTAGTCCAAGTTTTGTTGATTTAATTTTGGAGGAAGCTGCCCAGGCATTTTTGTAATCTTTGTTCTTCGATAAATTATTTTTATTCAGCAAAATAATAATAATAATGAGAATGATATATGTTCTAGTAAACTTCCATAGATAACCTCAACCAAGTTGTAGATGATATCGCATATAAATTTCATGTTTAAAATAAAATAAATGCAGTGTGCAACAAAAACAATTGCAAAAGAAAATTAACTCTACCACAAATGCCAAGGAAAGGGTGCAGCGTCGTGTAACAAATGAGCTTAACTGATATCAGGCTTTTCTTGATAAGTGCAGCCCGACCTTTCAAATGAGCTTAACTGAAATCAGGCTTTTCTGGATAAGTGCAGCCCGACCTTTGGATTATAACATTCGCTGCATAGCAACCAGCTCTCACACAGTCTTCAATGGGCTTCTCCTGAACCAGCTGTGACAAAAATCCTCCAACAAATGCATCCCCTGCCACAAAAAGAGAATTTTATGTAGACAAGACCATAAAGAGGACTAAAACTCAACAGGTTCTCTTCTATAGTGTTAATCCTTCATTTGTCCCAAAGCAATATTTGATTATCAATGTAACAGAGTTTACTGCATTGACAGCACGAGTATATCACGTTTTAAACTTTCTTTTTTTGGTACAACACTGATAAAATTTTATATTAATTTATAGAAGCTGACATTAAATGGGCAGATTCTGTATTGTAGGACACTGCTCACCCAAATCAGATTTTCAAACACTAAATGAAACCTGAACCCAGAAGAGGACTCAGACAACTCATCACTTAACCAATTACTACCTTAATAAATTTTAAATATATTATCAACAAATTGATCTTCAAACAACTTAAACCCGCAATCATTATTTTTGCCTATGCTCTTTTCCAAGCACCGCCTTTACAGCTTCCCACAAAGGGAAATAAAGAGGCAGAAAATCATAATGCTAACTAACATCATCTATTTTGAATTTTAAAAAAAAAAAAAAAAAATTGTTTGTCATATAAACAATTAAGGTCAAAGAAAGTGGTAAGAAATCAAATACCTGCTCCATTGGTATCAACCAGCTTCTCCTTGGGTAACAGGACTACAGGAAATAGTTTCACCTTACCATCTTCAGCAACTACAACAGGATCTGCACCTTGAGTAATAACAGTAATCCTCTTGTGCGTTCCTGATGCCTTGGGCAACTGGGAAATCCTTACAGCAATCTCCTCAACGTTCTCGGTCTGATTAGAAAAAGTACAAGAATAAGGTAACTTGCAGGGGGAGAATATAAGTGAAGTTCTCAGCTTTGCAACCCAAACAGAGAGCGATAATTACCTCCCAGCCATGAACCTTGGAGAAGGTTCTTGCCTCTGTCTCATTTCCAAAAACATAGTCCACATAACTGCAACCAAAAAGCATGTCAGTGTCTACATAAGTAACATCATGAATGGGGCAGGGGGAACTGCAAGACTTACGGCAAAGCTTGCTCCTGCACATCCTTAAAAAACTCACAGATGAATGGAGCAGAAAGGTTCATCGCAAAGACCTGCAAATATAGAGGTGGTCACTAGAGCAAATGTGCAAAATATAATTACAAGGAATAAATATCTAACTACATTAGTGATACCTTGTTGTTGGCAGCTGCATGTGCAGCAACAAGTTGAATAGATTCAGGGGACACAGTGAGGAAAAACCCAGCAATATAGATGTATTTTGCCTTTTCCACTGTACAAACAGAGGAATTTATTAACTTGACATTGCCATGGCTTAATACTAGCAAAGATTTGAAAACTTAAGAGACAAGAAAGCATAGTACCTAGTGACCAATTTTCTGGTTGCTTCAAGTGGTCAGATTTGTAACAATTTGCAGCTGACAAGTTAGCAATAAGTGACCTGCACATGTATATTCATTAATAACAAATAGATGACAATTGGATGCCTTTTGACTTTAACATTCTATGGCAGATTTGAGCATAATAATGGGAGCCATGAGTTGGAAACTTTGGGAGTAGGACATGGGCCAATCATGTAGACTATATCCTGGCATATGCATTATCTAAATATAATTACAAACTATTTTCTTCATTTATGCAAGTGAAAGCACCAAAATAATCTCTCCAAGAAACACAACCTACCAAACTCATCCAATTCAACATGTAAATGATTATGAAACTGAGCAATCAAAGGAATCCCTATAGAACTGAGCTTGAAAAAGAGATTACATGCAGACATGACATAGAACTGACCTCTCACCACCAACCACACAAACAGCACATGTTCCAGTTGGTGTAGATTCATCCTCGTAATAATGTACCTGATTACAATTTTGATAATCATCTTAACATGAGGAAGAAAGTAAATATGAAGCAGGGAGGGGTAAGTCTAAGATGAAGAGAAACTCACATTAACACCCGCTGATTTTGAATTTTTTTTCATCTCCTCTCCAAACTTGTCCTTTCCAATGGAGCCAATGTAACTAGTTGCACCAGGAATTTGGAGCATCCACTGCGAGAGACAAAAAAAGAAAGCAGGGTAGGGAGAACCTATCAATTCTATTTCATAAAAATTTAGATAAAAAAAAAATGAATAATTTTATCTTAGAAATATGAAAGCAGACCTGGGCAACTTTGATTGAATTCTGTGTAGCACCTAAAGTGACACAATATGTGGAACTCGTTACTCATTACAAGACAGATAATAATAAAATTAAAAATAGGTATCTTTCATAAAGACATATTAGCAACAGTATCATTAGGCATTCATGTCAAAGAAATAAACACATTACCTCCAGCAATGTACTCCACATTCTGCTTAGATGCCAATTCATCATACCTTTAGGGAAAAAAATAAAAAAATAAAAAAAACTCAGCATAATGCAGTGTTTAATCTAGTAGCAAATCCAGAAAAAAATTAACGTATCAAAGAAATTTAAATAATATGCATTGAAAACAGTGAAAATAACTCCATGTAAAATAGCACTCCCTTTTTAAGAAAAAATTTATCAAGAAAAAAATATTTACGAATTAGTACTCAAGTATCAGGGACAAAACAGGGCAGAGCAGATTCTAATTTTTATAAAATGTGACCAAGATAAGTAAATCAAAGACAAATCTAGTAACAGAAAAAGGAAAAGAGAGAAACTTACATGGGCAAATGCTTGTCCTCCGCAAGAATAGCATTGTTCAACTTGATGTCGTATCTGTTAACAAATAAATCAATCAAATGTTCCAATGACAAAATAGAACCACAATAGATAACATTTTCATATACAAGCAAAACATTGAATAAAACAAAAGTGCTCAACAAAAATGCCAAAATCTACAATTTCATTTACTGAACTTGGTTAGTTAGCTTTGAAGAATATAAGCTTAAAAACCCATACATAAATTATTTTTTAAAGACATTTAACCTCCAAACAAGCCATTCAAGCATAAACAATCTTCAAAAAAATGACTTGTAGATCAGGAGTGATATTTTAGTGCTCAATGCAGATCTTGCCTCCTTCTGAAGCGATTCTCACACAGTACAACTAAAATGACCGCCCAATATATCTTATCTCATGCCTGGTCATCTAGGCACATTACCTTTTTATAAGATTGCAACAGACTAAAAATCTTTTCTTTTTCATTTCCTTTTGAAAATTAATTATATTTAAGATCACAAAGAAGAGAGATTTAATTCTTGAACACAGGTCATATACAAATGGGACACACAAAAAGAAAAAGACCCGCAAACAAAATAGGATTAAAATATGAAGGTTAAGAAAAACCTTTCATATGCCTACATATGGAAAATAGGCTCATATTTAAATTGGTACAACACAACCATTTGATCATTGGTCCTCCAATCAAGAGGGAATGAGAAAATGACAAAAAGGGTTAGAAAAGCATCTCAGCTATAGTGGAAGGACACAATTCCAAAAGATCTCCATGAAAGTGCATTTGATATACTACTTCAAGGCACACTTTTAACAAATCATTTTGAATAACTCCTCCTCTATCATCAATTATGTAAATTTTTTAAAAATAATACTAATAATTAATGCCTGATAAAATGCAACATCACCATCTAGCATCTCATATGAAATTTACTTCAATGCAAGTTATATGCACTATTCACTAAAGGAAGATATCAAAAAGCAGATCCTTGCTTGGGGACTCATTATAGTGAAACAGATTCAATTACCAGTCAGCTTTCAAAATGGGAAAAGGATCTTCTCCATTTGAATGAATTCATATAATGGTTTTGATTAAACATTACAAATCTAAAGGAATATCCCATGTCACATCATTTATTAAAAAAAAAAAAGT
Source organism: Quercus robur (assembly GCF_932294415.1). Lineage (NCBI taxonomy): Eukaryota > Viridiplantae > Streptophyta > Magnoliopsida > Fagales > Fagaceae > Quercus > Quercus robur. The sequence goes on from NC_065541.1 coordinate 57,639,662, forward strand.
ATCAAATTTTTAAATGAAGTGGTACAATGTACAGTGTCAAATCCAGGAAATAAAATCTTAGCGTGATTCTTATTAGGTTGGCCAACCCAACAAAGCAAATGACATCATGCATCAAAGAAAATGTACAGATCTATCACTACAACCAAATCCAGAAAAAGGTATTCAGATCTATGCCACCCCAACCCCATAAGCCTACATATACCAATAAAAATAGAAGGGCAAGCAATACATGAGATTCACCAGAATAGTACAAGCAAACAAACAATTGCCCATTAACAAGCACAGAAAGTACACCAAAACACTGTTAACATTCCAAACATCAATCTATGTCATAAAGGTTTCATTTTTATCAACCATTCCAGGCCTTTTTTTTTTTTTTTTTTTTTTTTTCTGGGCAACCAAACAGAGAGTGTAGAGAAAAACAAGATAAAAGAGACTCACTTTTTCAAGAACTGCTCGTCCACCACAGCTGAGATGTCAAGAAGGGGGTTCCCCATACCCAACAGGATTCCCTCGGACGCCATTGAACTAGATTTGAGATTGAATGAGTAAAAACAGAGAGAGATGTGAATGATAGATAGTATGAGATTGAAAAATGAAAGGAGCTATTAAGGTTAGGTTTTGAGTTGGGTATTTATGGTAAGCTTTTATACTGTAAAGAAGTTTGGAGGTGAGATGTCACCCAAGTCACCAACCCCCACCGGACTCTTTCACAGTCTTTTCTTACATTACATGTGTACTTTGTAGTTTGTAATTTGTATTCTCTCAAAAAAAAAAAAAGCTCAATTGTTGTTTTTTATTTATTTATTGAAAGATAGAAAACTCAAAATTTTATATTAAAAGATTAAAAAAATAATCATAAATGGATATTATAGATTTAAAATATTTTTATATTTATATATTTTTTAAAAAAACATTAAAGAAAAGGGGGTATTCTATGAAAGAATGTCCTATGTCTGCATTTTTTTTTATAATCATTAATATTTTACTAATTAAAAAAAAGTTTGATTCCCATTTTAAAAAAAAAAAAAAATGATAACACTACAGTGTTTTTTTTCATTTTCCAATAGAGGTAGAAGATATAACAGGTATAAGGTAGTATACACTTAACAAACTTTAACTTAAAAAAAAAAATAAATCAAAAATAAACTTCGTGGTGAGTGAGATGTCAAAAAAATACAAAGGGTCTGTTTGGATTGAGCTTATTTTTGCTGAAACTGAAAACTGAAACTGAAAACACTGTAGCAAAATAATTTTTAAATGTGTGAATAGTACTATGGGACCCATTTTTAATGAAAAAGTTGATAAAAAGTAGAGTTTGTGGGACCCGTGAACAGTGCACAAGTGCACTGTTCATAGCTGACCGGGTCAATAATTACTGCTGGGGAGAAAAAAAAAAAAAAAAAAAGAAGGAAACGCGGACGCAAAACGCAGATGGGCTATCCAAACTGCACCAAAGTCACCAACCCCACCAACTATGATGACGCCATCTTTTGTATGCCTTAGCTCGAAGTTCTTGACTTGTTGCCCCTCTACGAACTTCCAACTTATTTAGTACACTAGTTTATAACTTAGTAAACTTATATAGATTATAGGTCATATTAATGAATAATTTTAGGACAATTTTTAATAAACTATAATAGGAAATTTTTGATATTATTTTTATAGAAAAAATAAAAAATTATCAACTATATTTATTATTTTATTATTCTTTCAATAAAATATTTTTTAAAGTAGTTCATAAAACTCGGTCTTGCGTATACTATAATATGCTACATTTTAGCATCAAAGTGCAGAAAAAAAAAACCCATTACCTAGTCTTGCAATTGTTAAAAAAAAAAAAAAAATGCAATTGTACTAGAACTATCCTAAATTTATGATGGTGATGTAGCTCACTTGCAAAATTAGAATAATGTTTTTTATTTATTCACCTCAAAAAGCATCTTCCTCTTTCTCTCTCCCCCTGACTCACCACAAAATTAAAATACTGTTTTTTATTGTTTTGGGTTATATATTTTATTGTCTAAATATATTAATTTAATATGTTCTATAGGAATATAACAGTTGGGATGTTGGGTGTATTGTAAAATAGCATGGTATAATAGATAAAGTAACTTTTGAGATGGTAAAATTGGATATTTTGTAGAAACTAGATGCTAATGCTCTAAAGGCATTGGTTAACATTTTCCATAGTTTATAACTCTTTGATAAACAATGTACATTAGTTTATAACTCTTTGATATACAACTTAGTACACTTTTTTTAGTACACTAGTTTATAACTCTTTGATATACAATGTATAGAACTATTTAAAAGTGAGATGCTTGAAAGTCAATCTTAGGATACACGAAATTGGCAAATAAATTGATCTACTGAGACCTACTCATTATCAGATTTCCTTAATCATTAGTGAAAATTTTTATTCGAGATTCAATTTCAGATTCTGAGAAGTTGCAAATTTCATCCCAATTGAAGATGGACAATGATGTGAGTGACAAAACATTGAAATGGTGAAGTTGATCTTAATTTAAATGGGTCAAAAAAGTTACCTTGCTAAGAAGTGGGTTTCTAACCACCAGTTTGATTTACAGGAAATTGTCTTGTAGGAGTTTCTCCTGGTCACTACATCTAATATCAGCATACTATTATTATATTTAATAAGGTTTGCAGAGCCAATAGTATTGTGGGCTACTACATGAATTTTGGATACGTGTAAATGGACCTAGGAGACTTGAAAAGCTTGAAGACATTAGACATGGAAGGGTATTAAAAATTTATTCCAAGTAGTGGAATACAAATATGTTCATTAATTCAATAATATACAAACTCAATTTTCCAAACAGTTTCTTCTTGTACCAATTAGGCAATTACATAAAGTAGAAACGATAGGTTACAACAAAAAGTGATAATACTACTTGATTATTCTAATATTGTAATATGATGCAAGGCGTTCTTCTATTTCATTTCAATTAAGTGATATTTATAAGAAAATTCCTCTATTTGGACTGGATTTAAGTGATCTTCTATTTCATTTCAATTAAGTGATATTTATAAGAAGATTCCTATTTTTGAATTGGACTTTTATGTGATTCAAAAATACCCATAAATCTTATGTTTAATAGGAAAAAAAACTTGAGGACAATCCGGTAAAAATATATCTCCAACTCCACTTAAATACCTACAAATAGGACACTCTCCTATTAATCCATGTCTTCAAAACAAACTTATCCAAATTTTTTTTTAAAAAGAAAATTATGACACTAATCCAAAAAAAAAAAAAAAAAAAAAAAGAAGCTTTATTGTGATGGGGCTAGTTTCAATTAAGTGATCTTGAGTATGAAAATGTCATAAATAATAGTCCTTATGCTAAAAAGTAGTCAAAATTTTATTTTCAGAAGAGTAAAGCCACTGCATTTCATCTATCACAATCAGGTAAAAGTAAAACTGATGAAAAGTAACAATTCCCTGATTTACCAATACAAATGTACAAGTAGTTTTCTGAACAACAAGATAGAAGCAAACAACTAGACCAACACAAATAGCTAACCCCCTTAGAGCAACAAGATGCCACTGTGAAGCCTTTTTCAATCACATGATACTGTGTGTGATAAACAAGATTAGGAAACCCATACAAGGACAGGACATACACTGTCAAATTAAACCAGCAGCACCATACATGACTGCTATAGGACTAATACTGTTATTTTATTTGAATAGTTCCACACAAATTTTCACTTGTATCATCTATTATGTCACACATTAATCTTAGAAAAACATACAAAAAGAGAGGGTAAAGTCATGGGTTTAAAACCCACTAAGTGCATGCATAATTTTATCAATCAAAAAAGGAAAGCACACACGAAAAAATGGAAAGTAAACCAATCTAAATCTGATGCATTCAACAATTCTTTACAACCCATGTTAGTGTTCCTGCAAATTTGACTGGCAGAGATTGATTAATAAATTTATGGATCTGAAACAACAGTTACAAAGCAACACAAACAATAGACATACATAATATTTAGTATATTCCTAAATTTTACTGTGAATTTATATCCTCTTAAATTCTAGTCTGAATCCACTATAACATTATACAGTTGACAGAGCACTTTCTATCCTAATTGAAAATTAAAGTGCTGATAGTGGTTGAAAATTATGCTGTTGACATCCTTTATTCTTAATTCTTACTAGCATGTAACTCATGCAAACACATAGGGATGGATGCATTTAAAATTAAACACAATTTTTATTATAAAAATATATATAACTAGTCAAATTATTAATAATAATAAAATATCATGTAACACATGCATATGTATGGATACATTTAAACTTAAACACAATTTCTATCATAAAAATATAAATAATTAGTCAAATTTTTTTCTTTTAAAAGTAAACGCAATTAGTCATATATTACAATTCTTACCCAAATTTAATACTACTTATGATCATTTTTTTTCTAATTTTTAATGAGATAGAATGTGTGGTTATCTTTGTTGTTTGATGATTTGTATTGAGTATATGTGATTAGTTTTTTTTTATTTTTTATAGTTCATTAATATTAGATTCTTAGTATTTTGCATTCATTAACTCACTTAGCACAAAAATTAAAAAACTTAAATGGATAATTATGACGTGATCCCTACATAAATTTAAATTGGATTCTATTTGAACTTTCTCTAAGCATTACCTATTAATATATATATATATATATATATATATATAGAAATATTATATTCTTAGTTGCACTCATTAACTCATTTGGTACAAAAATTAAAAAATTTAAGTGAATAATTATAGTGTTGTCCCTACATAAATTTAGACATATGGCACAAAATTGTATTCTAATTTCAAATTCTAACTGAACTTTCTCTAAACTTTACCTATATATATATATATATATATATATAGATTGATAGATAGATAGCTAGATAGATAGCTACAAACATCAGCCATTCTTCCCAAATAGCTTCATCCCAAGACATTACAGTCACTATCAATAAGCCAAAGATGCTACATAGGAGGACTAGAACACATGTATCATCTAAACAAAACCTAACACAATTTGTTTAAGACCCATTAAATTTCAGATTAAACTCAATAAATAAATAAATAATTCCAACCCATCAAAATACTAACAATTTAATTATATTCAATCCAAAAAGAACCCATTTCTCCTACTTTATCATAAATATATCTAACATAATTTGCAAAAAATATTCGAGACCCACTTGCAATTTCAGTTTATTGACAAAGAGATTCCCAGTAGTAAAACAAAAATTGAGAGAGAGATAAAGCTGAATTGAATTGAAAAGAAAAGGTTTTGGTTTGGAAAAAGCTATCTACATCTTCTCCTATTGCTAAAAGGAGTAGTATTACTACTCCTAGTCCTAGAAGGAGTAGTAAATTAGTCCCAATCCTAGTCCTAAAAGGATTAGGAAAGACTGGTTTTAAAATTTAAAAAAAAAAAAAAATGCTTCCCACTTAGAATTTTTGAATCAAAGTCGGCGTATCTAAACACCAAAAACAAAGTCGGTGCTCAGTAGTGTTTTCGATTAAAAAAAAGTCAGTTTTGAGTACAAATTAAAAGCAGAACTCCAGATAGGAAATCCTTAGTCGATAGAACACAAAATCAATCATGGGTGAGAGCTTTAGAAAAAGAAGAAAATTTTTGGGTGAGAGGTTTAGAAAAAGAAGGAAAATTTCAAGCAAAGCATGGAAGGCTGAAACTGAAGCAAAGTGCTCATCATGATGTTCATGGTTAGACCTCCCTCCTGAATTCTTAGGACTCATCCTAAGAAAGGTTCCCTTTGTTGACACTATTCGCTACAAAGCTGTGTGTTCTTCCTGGAGATCCGCAGTTACACAATCACAAGCAGAACCTCATTCCATTCAAAGTACTCCATGGCTCATGCTTCCTAGCGACCAAGAAGGCGACTTTAGAACATGCCGCTTCTTTAATCTCATAGAAAAGAAGGTTTACAAGATGAAGGATGTGTTTGAGGCTTTTGGTGATGATGTTTGGTGTGTGGGTTCTTGTCACGGCTAGCTAGTAATGTTGGATGATGAAGCCAACCCAATTCTCTTTAATCCCTTCTCCAGAGTTCACTTTTAACTCCCATTGATTCCTGTTGAATTCTTCAACCCAATTGATAGGTCCAAATTTGCCCAATTTAAGAAGAATTTTATCAGCAAAGCTATCTTGTTTGCAGACCCATCACATTCCAACAACTTTGGGGCGGTGGTGATGATTTATGGCACTCTCTCAAGCCTTGCATTCTGTAAGCAAGGAGACACAACATGGACCAACTTTGTGGGTGAAAATTGAGGCTACTATGACATTATATGCCATGATAATCGGCTTTACGCATTAAGATACAATTGTTCAGTGGAAGTGTAGGAGTTTCAGAGTGCTCTTCCAACGAAAATTTTGAGCATTGAACCTTCAACAACACCACTGAAATATGTTGATAGTAAACTTCCCAGAGACAAAGTTTCAACTCAGTTGTATTTGGTGAAGACATCAAGTGACTTCTTGATCATCCAACGCACCATTGGAAATTTTGTAAATGCAGAAGGAGATGTTGTTGATGAATCTTACTTACTCAGTTCCAGTGACACACAACATTTGGTTTGTCCATACCATACTAAGTTGTTTTGTGTCTACAAGTTAGATTTGAGTAAGAAAATGTTGGAAAAGGTGGAGTCTTTGAAGGATCAAAATGTGTTTTTGGGCGGGAATCAGTCGATGTCATTGTCCAGTCATGATTTTTCAGAGTGCATATCAAATTCAATTTATTTCACGGATGATCGATAGTCTGAGATGGACGTGGACGTGAACTACTTGTATGGTGGCCATGATTTTGGATTGTTCAATTTAGAAGATGAGGAGATTAGGCCATTTTACAATTATGATTTGGAGAAGTTTGATCCACCACCTTTTTGGATTACTCCTAATCCATGGTGATAGAATGAGCTATATGGTTGTATATATATTTTTCTGGAATCTTTGTGGTTGTATTCCTTTTCTTTTCCCCCTGAATAAATTGACTTTGTGGTTATATTTTTATTTTTATTATTGTTTTTTTTTTTTTTTTTTTGCCTCAAATTATTTTACAGTATTGTGTGTGTGTGTTTTTTTTTCTTAAAGAAATAGTAATTGTACATAATTTTATAATATATTACTGTTTGACTGTACACATGTATTAAGAAAAGAAACAAGAGAAAAAGATATTTGGACTCGCATATAAAAAGATTTAAAAATAAATTTCCCATACTTCACAGCTTGGAGAGACAGTAGCCTTTGTTTCAATGTTAGGATTTAGAGTGAAGGCCTTGTACACTTGCATTTCAGTGGCCCAAATATATTTTCCTTGTTTATGTTCGGCCCAATTACCTTTGATAAACTGTGAGGATTATCTAAGACAGTCCAAATCTAAGTGGATGTTAAAGATGATTATTGTTAGAGATATTTTAGCCCATTAGTATAGGTCCAAACCTAATTCTACTTTGTGTGTAAGTCAAGTCTCCTACTTGTACTAGAAGTCTATTAGTTTAGGATTTAGTTTATCTATATATATATATATAACCGAAGCCTCTGCTGGCACCACAATTTTCCATGTCAGCATAATATTTAAAAAATAAACAATTTTCCATGTCAGTACAATATTTAAAAAATAAAAAATAAAAATAAAAACATTATAACACCTCAAAACCCTAGCAACCTTACCCCTCTCTCAAGTTAAGAAATATAAAACCACAGTTTCTGCAAACTCTCTCTCTCCAAACGTAAATATCAAATTCAACCCCTTTAATTTCTTTTTATATTTTTTAGGCTTCTATAGAGTTATAGTGAGTTATGCTGATTTTTTTTTTTTTTTTTTTTTTTTTTTTTTTTTTTTTTGTGTATAGATGGTCATAATACTTCAGTATTCCAAGAGAAGTTTGTGTTTTCGTTAATTGAAGGCCTTAGAGAGATAAGTGTTGCAGTTTGGAACAGCAATACAAAAGACGATTTCATTGGCAGCGGAAAGTAATTATTTTGTCTCATATTTTTGTTTTTTGAATTGATTTTGTGTGCTTTTTAGACCCTTTTGGATCAATTTTGTTAATTGGGTGTTTTTTTTTTTTTTTTTTGATAGGGTCCAATTGGGGAAGGTTCTTTCAAAGGGTTACGACGAACGCACTTGGTGTCTATATACTAATAGTGGGGGGTAAGTGCTATAAATTACTAATCATTTTAAGTGTATAATCTGTTTCTAAAATTATCTATAATATTTTGTCCTCCGAAAATTTTATCTCTTTAATTTTAGTATATTGTGTTTCTTAAACTATAGACAGATTTTCTTTGTTTCTTATTTTCAATAATAAATCATTTTATTGCAATACCAGTAATTGTTTGAGAAATCCAATATGTTCATATCTCTATAGAATAGAGAATAGTAGAAGCCAATTTTTTTACAACTACTTAAATTGAATTGACTTAATTCTGTACAATTACAAAGTATAGCATGAAAGATAATGGAATTAATTGTTGTAATTTTTATTTTCTTTCCATGTTTTGAATTTCCATGTTTTTATTGTTGATGAGAAATTAAGGCTCAGTTGCACAGTATGTGTAAATTCTTCAGAAGGCTACTTTAAATTTTGTTTAACTATCTCGTGCATCGCACGGGTTAGCGACTAGTTATATATACACATGTTATAATTCATTGTAACACAGGATTTATACTACACTCTAATATATTATTGATGTAGCCCTTTAGGGTTTCCTCCGTGGATGTAGGCCGTTAGGCTGAACCACGTAACTCTCGTGTGTTATTGTGTTCTATACTTTATACTTTTGCTTCCGCATCTATACTAGCATATTCAACATGGTGTATCAATGCTAATATTTATCATGGTATCAGAGTCATCTTCCTATGGCCATGGTTTTCTGTCCTTACGGTATATTTAAGAGCAATCTTTGTCTTCCTCGTGTTTTTTTCGCTGCGTTCATCTTCTTTGGGTTCCTACTGCTGCCGTCAAAACTTTCTGGTATAGTCAAGCCACCGTTAGAAGTCGCATCAACACTGCAAGACCATTGTCTTCCTCAAACTACCGTCACAGAGCCAAATTTCATTCAAGGGATCTTCTCAACCTTATCAAATCTCAAGATTTCATCAAACTTCCATCTTGAGTTTGAGAGGGGGTGTTAAAGATATTTTAGCCCATTAGCATAGGCCCAAACCTAATTCTACTTTGTGTGCAAGCCAAGTCTCCTACTTGTACTAGAAGTCTATTAGTCTAGGGTTTAGTTTATTATATATACACATATTATAATTCATTGTAACATAGGATTTGTACTACACTCTAATATATTATTGATGTAGCCCTTTAGGGTTTCCTTTGTGGATGTAGGCCATTAGGCTGAACCACGTAACTCTCGTGTGTTACTGTATTCTATACTTTATGCTTTTGCTTCCACATCTATACTAGCATATTCGGTTTGGGCCTATGCTAATGGGCTAAAATATCTCTAACAATTATGAAATGAAATGACCCAGTAGCCTCAGAGCATATCCACTATGGAGCGGAAATCAAATCACAGCTCTTTCTTGACATCTTGTGTGTGTGTCTATATATATATATCATCTTTTTCTTATATCTTTTCTATGAGTTGTGATGTTAGATAATATCAAGAATGATGTCATGTTTTGTTTTGAACATTTGAGAGACTTTCATCAAATAAAAAATAAAAACATGTGAGAGATTGAGAAAAAACTGGTTGCTTTCCAAAGAGACTCGTGAAATCTCCTTAGGGGAAATATTTGAGATGTCGCCACTTATTTTTAATTAAAAAAAAAAGAGAAAAACTAAAATGCAAACTAAGCAATTGAAATTTTCACTAAATATTGCATGAAAGTGACATTTGATAGCAATTTCGTCACTTTGTGTCCTAGTTACCGTCTAAAGAAAGAACAAGGTTTTGGTTCTAGTTACAATCTAAAGAAATTACAAGCATTGGATAAAGCACCATATATAAAACCCAAGATCTTGGTTCGGGGATTAGGTTACAAAGTGAGAAGGTGTTAGTAAACGTGGCAAATAAGCAAGTCAGGTCAGGTCAAAACAGGTTTAGGTAAAAAATGAGTTATTTTAAGCAGGTTAGAAACAAGTCAGGTCAATTAGGCTACGGGTCAGATTAAATTGACCTGTATTTTTCACATAAATTTTTTTTTAAAAGAAAACAAAATATATTTGCCATTAAGAAAGTCAGACAACAAATGCCTAACCTTCCCTATTTTGAATGTGAGCAGTCTAATAGTAACATAATATATTACGATTTTAGTTTGTAATTGTAAATGTCACATCAATATTGGACAGAGCATGAGCCCATCCACACGGGGAATTTGGCCAGTGGATGAGCGCATGAGCCATATCTAACTTCTTTCTCTGTTTTTTGGTAAACAAGCCATATCTAACTTCGTCATTATTTGAAATTTGGCCATTAATGAGACACCTATTTCTACAACTATTGATTGTTTGCTATATATGCAATATGCATTAACATGATGGTAAACTTTTACAACTACTTGCAAGAGTTCCATGTGTATAACAATATAAGCACATCACAAGGTTTCACTATAAATGAATTTTTTTTCCTTTCATATTAGCTCTTTATGTTTCAAAATTTTCATTTTCAAGAAATCCAAATAGAAAACTTAATCAAGCATGAAGGATTAAACAAAAAACTGAATCAAACATGCAGGTACAAAATAAAAATTTTCAAACATAAATTGCCAAAATGAAAAAACCCAAAACTTTAATGCCATGTTTGTTTGAGGTGATAAGGGAGATGCGCGAAAAGTGGGTAGGAAAAGGACGAGGAAAAAAAACGATCAATTGTTTAGTTGGGGTGAAAAAGAAAGGAAAGAGAAATGAGCCGGATGGAATTTTCCGTTTAACCTACATTTTTTTTTTCAATCGAAATTGGGAAGAAAAGAGGAAAATGGCAATATTAAAAAAATAAATAAATAAATAAAACATCAAAATGAACCCCATTTTCCCTCCTTTTACTTTTAATAATAATGATATAATAATACATTATTTTCTATCCTTTTATTTCTTTTTCTTTTTTATTCCCTCAAGATTTTTTTTATTTTTTATTTTTTATGAGCAAGATTTTCATCTTTCCAACTAATTAGAGTGTAAGGGCGGAATATGTCTAGAATCTGCTTATTTTGCTAAAACTGAAAACTTTTTGTTGAAAGTACTATGGATAAAGGTAAAAATTAGCTAAAATAGTACAGTGAGACCCATAAATAGTACCAAAAAGTGCAGTGGGGCCATGAATAGTAGCAAAAATAAGTTAAATAATAAAATAAGCTGACTTTTTAAGTTGGAGCAAAACGCACACTTAAGTGTCCATTTTGGGAACAAATTATTTAGCTGAAACTGAAAACTTTTTCTTGAAAGTACTGTAAATAAAAGTAAAAGTTAGCTGAAATAGTACAGTGGAACTCATAAATAGTACCAAAAAGTGCAATGAGACCCATGAATAGTAGTAAAAATAAACTGAATAGTAAAATAAATTGGCAAAAATAATCAATGACAAACGCAATATAGTGAATTTTAGTTTGAAGGCAATGTAAACCGATGCAAAATAAAGACAAACTTCTTTGAAAATGTCAAAATCAATAATAACTTTAGTAAGTAACAAATTGCATTTCAAGGGTGGGGAAAAGAAAAGAGCATATTCCTCTGCCTAGTTCCGCACCAAAGAGGCAAATAATTGAGCACATTGATTCCTCTGATTGGTTCCACAGCGACACAGCTCTTTGGAGTTTGGAAGCAATAGCATGCGATGTCTGTCAGGTTGTAACACAGCAAAATCCAAATGATGGATTCCGTAGAGACCATAAACTCATAGGAAAAACCCAAAAAGAAACCTCCAGGGAAGATGAAGTTGAATAATTGAGTATTTCACCAGTTTGCCTTGATGTGACCTGGCTATAGAATTTATCACTCACTGCCTTCAAGATCATCATGAATCACAAAGATTTTTGGACAAATTAGAAATGGGAATACCTGGTCACTGTATTGCATCCTTTATTCTCCTGTTACATAAATGGTTTGTTTGATTTCTACAACTATATAAAATAAAAAAAATAAAAGGTGTGAATTTTTGGATTTTATGTTTAGTTTTGTGCAACGCATGCAAAATAATAAAAGGGCAAGCACCACGAGATACAAGTTTAATGTGGTTCGGCAAACTTCAAGTCTAACAACACCAAAAAAATTCATTCATTAATATGGATTATAACAGCTCTCAACCAAACGTTCACAACCAATGCTCACAAATCACTCAAATTCAGACACACTCGATAGTTCTCAAAAAAAAAAAAAAAAAATTTCAAACCCGAATTCCATTACCGAGGTTTTATGAGCTCTCCAATATCCTTGCCTTAGAGAAAAATGAGTGGGAGAATAAAATCCAAGCTTTGTTAAAGCAAAAACACATGATCAGAATTTAAGTATTTCAAGAATTGTGGGCTTAACTGAGGATGTTCTGGCATTGATGCCACTCTAAATATGGTAAGAAATATTGTATGTGCATTGTGCCACCATGGAAATTAGAAAACTAATACCTCACGCACACACGCCAAGATTAATAGTAGAAATTAAAAAAACAACAAATTACATTTTTTCATGAAGCTTTTTGGAGGGCTTAAAGCTCTCCATTGTTGTACACTTTTACTGAGCTCAAAAGTACACACAAATATTATTATATAATAACAAAAAAACAAACGGCTAGCATAGACAGTTTGATATTACATATTGTCATATACCAGATACATTGACAATAAGCTTTTAAAAAAAAAAAACCGATCGTAACAATAACAATTTTAATGTAACAAATTAAAGCAATCTTAATTTATAGGAAGAGGAGCACCATTCCACTCCTTCAGACAATCCAGCAAAGGATCAATCAACTTCCCTGCGCACATTGCTGAGAATACCTTATCGAATTCTTCACCAGGTGATCGAATTCTCTCACCAGTTAGTAAACTTGTTCCCAATTCTTCTCTCACAAACCTGTATAGTGGGTACGACCTGCACTCCTTAATTGGGTTAGGAATTGCTGCTTTCCCATTCTCAATTTCTATCCTTGCACCCTCTACTTCTTTGGGCAAAAGGGTCTTAAGCTCCTCCTCAAAAGCTCCAATCTTTTGGAAAATTGAAGTGCTCAAGTTGGTCTCTTTGTCACCGTTGTTCAAAGCATGCTCAACCAGGACTTGCCTTAGCTTTTGCATTAATGGATAGGTTGCACTGCAGGGGTCATCAATGTATGCAAAAACGTACTCTCTGTCAACAACCTTGAGCAAGTCTTTTTCACAGAACCTGGATGGGTGAAGCTCACCATTTGAGCCCATGGTTAGGACTCTTTTAGCCACTTGACTGACTGTGTTCTTGACAGTGTTCTTCAAGTTCTCCTCCATATGCCTTAAATCAACAGCTTGGCACAATGCAACTAAGAAAGTGGTTGACATGAGCTTCAATATGTCCACAGCCTCAGCTGTCTTTCTTGAGGAAATCAACCCCAAAGAGTTTACATCTTGGTTATGTTGCTCAGCACTTTGGACATGGTTGGTGACAGGATTGGCTAAGAATTGGAGTTCTGAGCAGTAAGATGCCATTGCAATTTCTGCACCTTTGAAACCATAATCCAAACTTGGATTGCGGCTTGCTGTGAGATTTGAGGGCAATCCATTGTTGTAATAGTCATTGACAAGCTCTGAAAATTGAGCAAACATTAGTTTGCCAACTGAAGCAATGGCTAGACGTGTGTTATCCATAGAAACACCAATTGGGGTCCCTTGGAAGTTACCACCATGTAGAGCCTTGTTCCTTGCAACATCAATCAATGGGTTATCATTCACTGAGTTAATCTCCCTCTCAATCATCTTGGTTGCTGTCCTGATAACTTCAATTTGTGGGCCAAGCCATTGTGGAGAGGTTCTAAGGGCATAACGATCTTGTTTAGGCTTCTGAAGAGGATCAATCTCATGCAACTTTTGGGCTGCTTTTATATAAGCACTTCCATCTAAAATGTGTTCCATTATAGCTGCTGCCTCAATTTGGCCAGGATGGTGCTTCAATTTGTGTGTCAAGTGGTCTGTAAATTCGGGCTTTCCTTGCATCACTTCGGCAAAAATTGCTGATAAAACTTCAGCAAAAACAGCTTGTACGTTGGCCTCAAAAAGAACCATGGAAGCTAGGCCAGACCCAACTGCAGTGCCATTCACTAGTGCTAGACCCTCTTTAGGTTGTAATTCAAAAAACCCACCATCAATCCCTGCTAATTCAAAGGCCTTGGTGGCGTCTAGAGACTCTCCATTGGGCCCAACAGCCTTGGAATTGGGTCTGCCTGTTAAAAGCCCAGCAATGTAAGATAGAGGAACCAGGTCGCCCGATGCAGTGATGGTACCCCGGAGTGGCAAGCATGGAGTAATGTTGTGGTTGAGAAACTTGGTTATGGCTTCCATGATTTCAAATCTGATGCCTGAGTAACCTTGGAGGAGGGTGTTGATCCTCACCAACATAGCAGCACGAGTCGCCGTGTGAGGTAATGTGTGGCATGATTCAGTGCCATTGCCAAAGATTCCAGCATTCAAGAATCTGTGTGCAACAAAATTTCCATGAAAAACATATTAGCAAAGATTGATAAGCACATGAACATACAAATTATGCATAGTGGCATTATGACTAGTGAAGAATCATTTCATTATTATTATTACTATTATTTATCTCAAATAAATTTGGTTGGACTTGCTTTAGCTCAATTATACTGATCATTTTAAGGTAGTGGCTGTTTCTTAGTCCGGTCCATATTTGGAAGAAAAGTAAGGGCCATAGACTTTGTGAAATTTAAGGAAATACTAAAAAAGAGTCGATATATGTTGCAACTGTATTTTATCTTAATATTATTAAAGTAAATGAGAATGAATCTTGGATCTCCAGGCAAGACTCTTATTAAAAAAGTATGCTTATGTTATTAATTATCTTCTTCTTCTTTTTGCTGAATATGTTATTAATTATGAGTAGCATTGACTTGGGCACATGAGGACAGCAAGAATTGACAACATATGCAGACTTAATTTTCTAATGCCAAACTAGTTCAACTATCATTTATAAGAAATGTCAAGTTCAATTTATTAAATTTCATTCTTATTAATACATACTAATAATCATGTGCGGACCACAAAATAAAATAAAAAAAAAAAAAAATTTGTCCAATTTGGAGATTTGCATACTAATATGTTAAAAGAAGCCTGCACATAACAGCTAAGGATGAGAGCATAAAATGAAAGACTGATTCTATGCTTGTTAGAAAACTAAACTTCAAATACACGTATAGAAGAATATTACAAGATAAGGGACATATTTAATTAATGTTTCTTTGACATCAGAAATTCAGAAGTTAATTTTCAAAGGCACATCATTTTCCCAAATAAAAAAATTTCTAGGAATTTATAAATTTGTTTGGCTTTGGCAGACGAGGAGTGGAACCTTTCAAAACAATTAACATATCCCTTTCACCAATAAATAAATATACCCCTAATAACTCTTTTTCTTTTTTTCTTTTTGAAGTGAAAAAATTTCAAATTTATTTCATGTTTCTATCATATATGGACCTCAGTGTTGGCAGAGTTGGACTACTTCAGGTACAGATGGGATTGATAGCTTTATTGTCCATCTCAGATTGGTTCAATAATACAACCTTACACCTAGAATATCGGCTATACAGAGTATTGATGGCTGTGCATATGATAAATCACATACGTGGCTCAATTTGCCTCAACTTTTTTTCCCACCTACCTTTTCTCCTATATATTTTTTAAAATAATTAAAATATATATTTAAATCATATTTCAAAAGAAAATTTTAACACCCCAATTCAAGGTGTAAAAGTTGGTTTGTAATCATTCTTTATTATGTACAAATTCAAAAGTTCTTTTATTCTAACTTCTAACTAAGACTTCACGTTCACTCGTACAATAGTACTACTTACCTTCCGTGCTTCCCTTTTTTTTTTTGCTAGACATTATAAAAGTCACAAGTACCGGTGTGAATATGTGATTGTTAAGTCAATTTATTGCGAAAGTTCTTTTTACCTATTTGTCTTTAAATCAAGGTAGTTTGGTCACGAAAGAGGCAAAATAAATATATATATTTTTTTTTTTAAAACCAAGAAAGAAATCCAAATTACACACTAGCTTTCTTTATGAGTTGAACATGTCAAGACTCAATCTAATAACCATAAAGAAATTCAATCATTTCTTATGAAGTCACTATATTTAAAAATAATTTTTTGTATCCATGGAACAGGTAATCATATGAATATCAAACCTCGAATTTTGTACTAACTCGTTTATTTATATAAGAAATTGAATCATTCTCGGCTATATATTTTACATTATTAACTTTTTAAAGTTATATTATTGATGTTATCAGGCAACTTCCTTAGATTTGAATATATCTGACGGAAACATTCAACCTTTCTGTATAAATTACGCCAATCAAATAGTTTACCATATCGATTTTTTTTTTAAATTATTTAAAACTTATAGTCGTGCTTTTATTATGATACACTATCAATTTTGATAATAAGATTATTATATATGCCAGGTCTACGCTATATCATGTAAGTGGCAGCAAGTTTGGATTATCAAAAAAAAAAAAAGTGGCAGCAAGATTGTCTATCAAGGGAGCAATAAAAAATTTTTTTTTAAAAAAATAATAATAATAATACAACAAAGAGTGAGTGGCAGAGCATGAACCATGAACCATAGACGACAACAAGTACTCCTCTTGTGATAATAACCGATAAAAACTCACCAACTTAATTTATTGTGAAAAATAATAAAATATTATAATTTTTTTTTTTTTAGCATTACTCTTATAAGTTACCTATACCAATTAAAGTTGTTACGGCATTTTATTATTAGTCTTTATTAAAAATGCTATGATGTAAGTGATGGAGAAAAAATTATAAATTTATGTAGGTCCATAACTCTAATATATTAACCGAGTTATAATAAAAGTTGTGTCATTTATCGTGTTACTACCATTTTTTCTTATGCAAGAAGTCACTCAAAACAAGGAACTGTTCCGTGTGATTGTGACTTCATGCGACGCACACACAACACCACACCAATTCGGAGGCCCGTTAAAGAAAGAAACAATTCCGTGTGCGTGACTTGAGGTTGATGCCCCCTACACACACCAAAAACTATGAAACCGTCTCATAACAATCTAATAAATCAGTTTCATCTAATCTTTTAATTATATATATATATATATATATATATCACTTTTCATAAGTTTTTTCTAACTATATTTTGGAAAATTATTAAATACTTCAAGAGTACCATAAATATGTATTTTTTTATTTTCACATAAATAATAAGTCCCACCATGAATTTAATTAGTATGATCTATATGTGAGAGGAGAAATATGCACCCAAAAGTATTGTAAGATTGCCCCCATATTTCTGGCTAAATCAATCTGTATTTAATGTAAAACACTAAAGTCATGCCGCCATTAATGAAAAGAAGATAAGGAAAGATGTGGAAATATGCATTTCCTAAACTTAATCTTAGCTAAAGGTATAGAAAATTAAATATAGGTGGTTGGTTTAGTCACGTTTACTTGTAGCAGGGACATTAAAGTGGTAGAACTTTAAATTCTCAACAATAAGAAGAAAAGAAAAAGAAAAAGAAAAAAAAGTTAATCAAATATAGTCAATCACATAGTTAAAAAAAAAAAAAAAAAAAAAAAAAAAAAAAAAAAAAAAAATTTACCTAATGAGCTCTCTTTGAAGGGCTCCACCTTGCTTGGTCCTCCTATGCGAGGTTGCACCAAAACCAGTGGTGACACCATAACTGTCCTTGCCTTTGTCCATGCTGTCCATGACCCAATCACTGCTGGCCTTAACCCCAGCCCGAGCTTCCTCAGCTAGCTCCACCTTGATCGCACCATCTTGGCTAGCAATTGCAGCCACTTGAGCTATGGTCAAGCTCTTACCCCCTAGCCTAACCACTGGCTTACGAAACTCATCAACCATGCGCTTCACCTCATCAAGGTGGCTCCCTTTGAGCCCCTCAGCAGCTAACCCCCAGTTCAATGGGTCACTGCTCTTGCAAGAGTTAACTGATGAACCATTTCCATTGCAATATTCCATTTTTTTTTTTTAGAATGAAAATGGATACAACACACTAAAAACTCTCAAGAGAATTTAATGTCAAATTTCCTCAATGACCCAGATGACAAAAACCGATCAACAGTGCATGAAATGGCTAGAGATGAAAAGCAATGAGACAAAAAAATAGTGTTGCGGAAATTTTCAAGCTTTGTGAGGAGCGAAAATATTCCTGAGATGGTTCACCAAAATTGGCATATTTATATAGGAGAGCGCAATGTAACATTGAGTGGTTGGTGAGTTGGCCGACGGGTTAGTTGAAAATTGCACGTGGCCGTTGGATCATCAGGAGCATTGGACGGGTAAGATCGAGAGACGTGGAAAAATTGTTGGTCAGTGACAATGAACAAAACGCGGGGTTTTACTCGTCAATGATAGAAAAAAGAGCTTGAAGGGTGAGACGGGGGTTGGTGAGTGAGTGAATAGCGAGAGAAAAAGAGAAAGCCAAATCCTTCACGAAAGCATATCGTCATCAAAACCCCCCATCCATTTCTTCAATTTCTCATCCAACTCTTATGAATTAGGCCTCCTAACCCCTCTTAAAAAATAAGATAGCTATGAAAAAACAATGATAATATAATATTTTTTTTAAAAAAAATGAGAAGGTGCTGACTAGTTTTTAATATTGTTTAAAGAGTCATAACGTTGTATTTAGATTTTTTTAAAAGAATTAATATTTTTGTTTAAATGGGGTCTTCAAATAATGGAAACTTAAGTTTTGATAATATTTTAAGTGGATCAAAAGTAGTAATTTGTTGTAGTTGCTATTTAAGTGTGGAATTTCTTTGTTACAAGTAGGACATTAGGACATACTCTATCTTCTTTTTCTTTTTTCTTTTTTTTTCCTTTTTTTGTATCACTTATTATTTTTAATTTTTTGTTGTTCTATTTGAAAGTCATTTTTTCCTAATTAGTTGTGAGTTATGAGTGTACCCCGTTTTTTGTTTGTATAACTGAGTTGTAATAATTACATTTTTTTTTTTTTTTTGGTATCGGTTTCTGTTGGCTTTTGTTGTCGTACTCATTCTGTAAAATAAAAAAGGAACAATTATTGATGTTTAGCGTTCGTTTGGATTGGGCGTTTTACCCAATACACGTGTTTAACGTTTTTTTAGTGGGTTTCATGGGTACTGTTCACGTACCACCAAATTCAACAAAACACAGATTTCTAAGTAAATTTGGATCTCACGGCACTATTTACAACTTTAAAAATTATTTTGTTATAGTGTTTTCAGCAATAAGTTTTCAGTTTTCAGCAAATAAGCGGTATCCAAACACACCCTTGTCGTACTCATTCTATAAAATAAAAAAGGAACAATTATTAATGTTTAACATTCGTTTGGATTGGGCGTTTTACCCAATCTGCGTGTTTAGCATTTTTTTAGTGGGTTCCATGGGTACTATTCACGTATCACCAAATTCAGCAAAATATAGATTTCTAAGTAAATTTGGATCTCACAGCACTATTCACACCTTTAAAAATTATTTTATTACAGTGTTTTCAGCAATAAGTTTTTAGTTTTTAACAAATAAGCAGTATCCAAACACAATCTTAATTTCCCTATAGTACAATTAAAACAAACTCACACATTCTATCCAAAAAAAAAACCCTCACTATTTGACTTGGAAATTTTAGAAACTTGTTTGGCAATTCACAAATAAATGGAAAAGAATTGAAGGTTTAAATGAAAAATGAAATATATAGAAATGGATAAAATATTATTTTATCTTTTTTTTTTTTTTTTTGGATGTTTGTGTTTTCGGGGTTCATCAATATGTGCCATTAATTTTGGAAAAGCTTTTTTTTTTTTTTTTTTTTGGCTCAAATGACTTAATCAATTTTTCGATGTTAACAACTGCACCACATCATCAACTACCTATTTATTGAGTTAGTGTGCGTTTGGGAAGCGCATTTGCGTTTCCTAAATGCACGTTTTGCATTTTCAGCTTTTTTTTTTTTGTGCACGTGTTTCTGGCCAATTTTTTACCGTTCAGTCACTGTTGTGGCTACTGTTCATGAACAATAGTCGCAATATTTGACTTTTTCCCGTGAACAATGCACGGTGTGCACTATTCACGAACCCACAAATTACACTTTTCAGCAACTTTTTCATTAAAAATGAGTCTCACGGTACTATTCACACATTTAAAAATTATTTTACTATAGTATTTTTCAGTTTTCAGCTGTATCCAAACGGACCCTTAGTGTCGAGCATTGCATTGTCAAGGTGGTTTCTCGATTTAATTAGCTTAGAAAAATATGATAAAGAGAGGGGAGGTTAGTCGTTGACAACCATTTATGATCACACAAAAAAAAGCAACAGAGTCTCAGAAATTTTTTTTTTTTTTAAAAGAAGGTTTGAGTTAAACAAGTAAAGCCGGGCATTTTTAGGGATGTAAATGAATCATTCTGTTCATAAATAGCTCGAGTTGGACTCGATAAAAAGCTCGTTCATATTTTTTATTTATAAATAAAAGCCAAGTTTAAGCCTTAGTTTTAGGCTTATTTAATAAACAAGCCAAGACTCTGCAAAAAAAAAAAACAAAAAAACAAAACAAAAAAAACAAAAAAATTGTTCTTAAACAAGCTCGTGAACATTAGGGCTTGATACAAAAAAAGTTGAGTCTATACTCATTTATGGACTTGGTAATAAACTTGATATACACTTGAAAATTAAACTCATATCTTAACAAGATTTTAAGTAATTGAGAGTTGGGAATATTACTTGTCCAAAACAAATAGGCTTTATAATAAGCCAGAAATGGGCTTGATAAGGTATTTGTGTTGTATTTCAAGCTCAAAATCTTCACTAATGAATCAAGCTAAGCTCCAGCTTTTAGACTTTTTGAAGATCAAGCTTGAACATCTTAATTCAAGCTAAACCCAAGCTTGAACATCTTACATTCGTTTTCGAGCCAAGTTTGAACACTCACTAATCAACAAAACTCAAAACTCAACTCATTTACAACCCTAATTTTAGATTGCCTTTAAAAAAAAATAAATAAATAAGTTGAAAGGCTGGCCTTTTATTTGTTGTATGAGGGTTTTGGTTGGTATTTAAATCTCCCTATACGGATGATCATACCAATTCCTTTGATTTTTCAAAAAATGCCACCAATCACTGCCCCCAAACACGTCAATATATAGGTGACTTTATTTCTCCTAACATTAAAGGAATTGAAAGTAAAATAACCTTGTTTGGGATCAAAATACATAGAAAGGAATACAAATTGATCAATTTATTTTTATCACCATTACCATTATGTCCCTCTTTAAATATATTATACTATAGTTTAAATAAAATTTTGAGAGAAAAAAGAAGTTCCTCCAGTCAAGTAGACAATTTTAACTACATAGATATTATTTTAGTGTATTAATTATTTAATATTATTATATCATGTTTATTGTATTTATTTATAATCATTCAAATTGATTTTTAGTATAATATTTTGTATATTTTATTTTTATTTGATAAAAAATATAATTTTATTTAGTATAATATTTACTTGTGAGGCACAATAGTTTGTGGGCTCGGCCCGCTCACTTATGGGGAGTCCACAGGTCCCAAACTAAAGGAGGCCAGGGCCCAGGCTCAAAAATAGTAAGCCCGAAGTGGCCCGAAGATACAGCCGAGGACAGCTTAGTCCTCGGCAGACCCAAAGTCTCATTGATGAAAGTGGCATACAAGCAAGCTTAAAAGATCAGAAAATATCTCGGGGAAATAGTCCTTAATACCCTTCATTGATATGACATTGCACCTGACAGAACCGGATTCTTAGGCTTTATTGACCATCTCCAACCATTTCGGGATTAGACTGACGGGACAAATATCTGTCCTGAAAAAGTCGACCCTACACGTGGACGAAGGACAACGAACGTAGGCTAGTATAAAAGAAAACGTAAGGTAACAAAGAAGGGGATCCATCTCACTTCCTGCGGAAAAAGCTCCAGGGATGAGAATGACCGGATAATATATGTAAACCACCACTAAAAAGTCACCGCCGGATAACCGGAGAAAAACATTAGTGCTCCTCGGACCTGATCCGAGAAGCCCAATCCCACAAGTTATAAAACTGTGGGGCTTGGATATCTAGGCCGAAGTCTTTTCTTATCTGAGTTCCTTAAAATCCGGTTTGGACCAACGCCCTGTGACCAAACGCTAGCCTTTTAAGCCCACTCTCTACAAATTTTATTGTGAAGGATCCTTTACGTGCGAGCCCAACGTAATCGTTGGGCCATTTGAGAATCGTGTCCCTCCAATTGGCGCCGTCTGTGGGAAGGCTTGCGCGTTGGCACGGGTGGCGCATGAGTCAGCTCTCTAGCAAGCAGAGATTCACGAGTCTTTCCCATCTCCGACGACGTGCAGTTGTTGCTCCGCCATAAGCTTCTGCTAGGGGCTACGCCTTGCACTGCTAACGGCGCGGGCAGCTCTAGGGGCTTCTGGCCTCAAGCCAACTCTCCCCTCCCTGGCCTAGGGGCTAACCTTCGAAAAATAAATAACTATAGAGAAAAGACTACTTAAAAAGAAATCTTACAAGTTTTGGACAGAACCAAGGCCTTGTATGGTCCTCGGACCCAAGCCTATGGGGAAACCAAGTACACAAAAGCATCATCGGAGTTCCCTACTTCCCAGTCGATTGCTCGGATGGATTATTTAGAGATTATCAGCCTTGGACGGTATTCACGCGCTTATCACAGAATATTCAACTGTTATCCCGGTTAGTTTCCTAAGTTTGATTTACTATGAATTATCGATATAATGCCTGGTAGTATTGATAAATTGGAGTTAGTTAGATTATGTTTCAAGTTACTTTGCTCTAAATATTCTTAAAGAAACACACACATAGGGCACACCCATTCACAAAGTAGTGTTGTCAAAGGAACAGTATCCAAAACAAGTAAAGAAATTTCCATTTTCACTAAAACAAAGAAATAGTACAGCGTACAATGAAAAGCTAGAATCAGTTTGTGTCAAAGCTCACTACATAACCGAAAAGAAAGGAAGATACAAGAGAATAAAATAAAGCTGAGGAAGTAGGTCAGAGGAGAGGTTGGCTACAACTCCAAGACCTTGTTCTTCCTCAATGCTTTCACATGCCCACAACTCAAACAGCAAAAGAGACCCAACTTGAGCCTGACACCGCTAAAGGAAAGGTGCAGGGAGTTGGAGGTTGAGGGGCTTTCTCTAAATATTTGCCTGCCACAAGGCAAAGGCGCTGATGGCGGAGAATCTTTCTTCTGACACACCAAAATTCTGGCATGAACAGAACCTGCTTCGGATTTTGACTAAAAGAGGGAGAGACACCCTTTTCCCTAGGTCGAAATGGAGTATTCTGCTGAATTTATGCTTCCTGTGCCCGTACCTTACTATTTTGAGTCTCATGAGGACACGGCGCTTCTGTGACGGAGAGATTTCTTCCTTCCCAACCTTCGCCTCAAACACGTTATGTTAAGAGAGGATAGCACTGAATGCAGGAATTGTGATTTGGGAGGAAACTGAAGGAACTGTGTGTATATAAAGTAACTCTTTCTCCCTCATATTTATTTGAAAAGACAAGGTGGTGGCAGTCAACTCACGCAGCGTCCTAAGGAACGCTACAGACAAAATGGCTTTGGCCCAACTTCCAACGTCAACTGCAACCACAAGATTAAAGGAGCCTCGCAAAGGCGCACCTCGAACACTGGGACATCAGAAAGTGCCGCGTGGCCAGAGATTGCATAAATACCTCTTAATTCGTGGGCCTAGTGAATTCGCGGCCCAGGCCCGTTCCTCACAAGGGCCCAGGGATTATGGCCCACGCCAAGGAATAGCCGCTGTCGAGGGCAACCTCTGCTCGGCGCCTCGTGATATACCTGAAGAAAGGGAGAAATTGAATTCAAAAAGTTTTGGATAGAACCAAGGCATTGCATGGTCCTCGGACTCAAGCCTATGGGGAAACCAAGTACTCTAATAAGTTTTGGACAGAACCAAGGCATTGCATGGTCCTCGGACTCAAGCCTATGGGGAAACCAAGTACTCTAATAAGTTTTGGACAGAACCAAGGCATTGCATGGTCCTCGGACTCAAGCCTATGGGGAAACCAAGTACTCTAATAAGTTTTGGACAGAACCAAGGCATTGCATGGTCCTCGGACTCAAGCCTATGGGAAAACCAAGTACTCTAAATAAGTTTTGGACAGAACCAAGGCATTGCATGGTCCTCGGACTCAAGCCTATGGGGAAACCAAGTACTCTAATAAGTTTTGGACAGAACCAAGGCATTGCATGGTCCTCAGACTCAAGCCTATGGGGAAACCAAGTACTCTAATAAGTTTTGGACAGAACCAAGGCATTGCATGGTCCTCGAACTCAAGCCTATGGGGAAACCAAGTACTCTAATAAGTTTTGGACAGAACCAAGGCATTGCATGGTCCTCGGACTCAAGCTTATGGGGAAACCAAGTACTCTAAATAAGTTTTGGACAGAGCCAAGGCATTGCATGGTCCTCGGACTCAAGCCTATGGGGAAACCAAGTACTCTAAATAAGTTCTGGACAGAGCCAAGGCATTGCATGGTCCTCGGACTCAAGCCTATGGGGAAACCAAGTACTCTAAATAAGTTCTGGACAGAGCCAAGGCATTGCATGGTCCTCGGACTCAAGCCTATGGGGAAACCAAGTACTCTAAATAAGTTCTGGACAGAGCCAAGGCATTGCATGGTCCTCGGACTCAAGCCTATGGGGAAACCAAGTACTCGGACGGGAAAGTCCTCGGATCAAATACTGAAAAATGTTAAGGCCAATATGTTAAGATGGCAAAATGACCCTCTATTCAATAGCCTAAGGAAACTGTTCGTTTTGCGGATGACATGTCCTCGGATGGTTATTCCTTACACCGTATCGAATACTCAGTCCCCACCTCGGCTAATGTTAAGGTAAGTCTCGTTCCTCACCGGTTGGATCGTTATGTCGAATAATAATTTTGTTAAAGTTATTGTGGCGTCTTTTTATTAGCGAGTATTTTGGCCTTAGTTGTCATTGATTCAAATGCTATACTATTGTACCGAGCAGTGCTTGTAAATTTATTAAAACATATAAACATAACATACGAAATAGAATAACAATAACCTTTATTAATATGAAAAATTATTACAACTTACAAGGAAGGGCTTAAACAAGCCTATACAAAAAATGAACTGCCGAAGCAGTAATAACATCCGTAATACAGATAAGTAAACAGTCAAGTGTCCTTTAAACTCGCCTTCAAAGTCTCTCTAAAATCTCTGCCTCAGTACTGCTCATATCAGGAGAAGAACCTTATATAGAAAAGATGAAGGAGAAGGAAGAAGAATTGGAACACATGGAAGCACTTCAGCAAGCTCTTGTCGCTGAGGAGTGCAAAGGAAAAAGAAGATGGAGGACATGAGCAAGAAGGAGGAGAAGAAGAGGGAAGAAATGAAAAGAAAAAGAAAGGAGCAAAAGAGGGAAAAGGGGAATCAAAGGATGGCGCCAGTGAACAAAGGAAGAAGCAAGGGCATTTAGTCCCTGCCTCAATCCTAACTCTTAGCACACTGGAGCCATATTAGGTATGCTCATGAGAGAGCGGGTGGAGATGATAATGGAGGTTTTCAACTCAGTCACACCGAAAGTGGGATGTGACGAGTCCCTGCTTCGGATTTTGGCTAAAAGAATGGGGAGGCAAATCTTAAGTCTCCGCCATCCTTGCCCCGACCGAGCCATCTCAAGTTTTGTTAGGACATGGCATTTCTGGGAGAGGAAGGGTTTATTCATGGCTGACTACTATGGTGGATGTATTATTGGATAGGGAATAACCAGATGAAAAAAGTGAACTCTGAGAAGGGCCTGAGGGATTCAGATATGAGAAAATCGCCTTTTTGTCTTCTCTCTTTATATAGGGAACGAAGAAAAGGGTATATACCACGTTCAGATCCCTAGGGAAATCTATAAAGAAGAACGCGCCGTTTCATTCTCCCACGCCATCAGCAACCGTTAGATCTGGGAGGTCTCGTAAATGAGAAGGTATTAAAGGCACGCTTCAGATAACCAAACTGCATAATGGCAACGTGCGCAAATTGAGGGAAACGTCTTGTAGACCGGCGCATTCCTCGGGGAGGTGAAGAGTCGCTAACATTGATCAAGGGCTGAATTGAATGAACCGCAATAAAGGCTTGATATTATCCAAAACCCACCTTTCCAACCAAGACGTTGGACAGCAGGGTTTTGAGGGGCTAATGTAGGGCACAATAGTTTGTGGGCTCGGCTCGCTCACTTATGAGGAGTCCACAGGCCCCAAACTAAAGGAGGCCAGGGCCCAGGCTCAAAAATAGTAAGCCCGAAGTGGCCCGAAGATACAGCCGAGAACAGCTTAGTCCTTGGCAGACCCAAAGTCTCATTGATGAAAGTGGCATACAAGCAAGCTTAAAAGATCAGAATATATCTCGGGGAAATAGTCTTAATACCCTTCATTGATATGACATTGCACCTGACAGAACCGGATTCTTAGGCTTTATTGACTATCTCCAACCATTTCGGGATTAGACTGACGAGACAAATATCTGTCCTGAAAAAGTCGACCCTACACGTGGACGAAGGACAACGAACGTAGGCTAGTATAAAAGAAAACGTAAGGTAACAAAGAAGGGGATCCATCTCACTTCCTGCGGAAAAAGCTCCAGGGATGAGAATGACCGGATAATATATGTAAACCACCACTAAAAAGTCACCGCCGGATAACCGGAGAAAAACATTAGTGCTCCTCGGACCTGATCCGAGAAGCCCAATCCCACAAGTTATAAAACTGTGGGGCTTGGATATCTAGGCCGAAGCCTTTTCTTATCTGAGTTCCTTAAAATCCGGTTTGGACCAACGCCCTGTGACCAAACGCTAGCCTTTTAAGCCCACTCTCTACAAATTTTATTGTGAGGGATCATTTACGTGCGAGCCCAACGTAATCGTTGGGCCGTTTGAGAATCGTGTCCCTACATTACTAATGAGAAAGAAGAGGAAGTATATGTTTGACATGTAGAGATATTTATTGAAAGGTGAATTGCAAATTACACCCCTAAAATTTGGGGGTGTATGGATTTTATACCCTTAAATTTCAAATTTCAGATTATACCCCATGAAGTTTTGGGGTATTTGGATTTTACACCTTGATGTTTCAAAATTTAGATTTTACCCCTTAAATTTTAGATGTGTTTGAATTTAATGTGAGAGAAGGTTGTAATATATAGAGTATAATGAACAATTTCAAGCATAAGTAGGTGAGGGGGTGGGGGGATTGGGAAGTGGAGTTACGAATTTAATAAAACTTTTTGCCTTTTTGTGTGTGTGTGTGTGTGTGGGGAGATATTATTCTTAGTGCAAAACTTAGGTACAGTATTTAGATGCTGTTCTTTAGGTTCTCCTTTTAAAATTCAGTCATATAAATTTTTTCTCATGGGATCAAAATATATATTTTAATTAAATAGCCACATAACTGAATCTTAAGAGATGAATTTAAGAAACAGCACCTAAGGTACTGCACTTAAGTTTTGTCCTTATTCTTATCAGTCTTCTATATTATATATTTTTTTATATTTAGTTAGTTATGTTTTCAATTTTCATGTGAACGATATGTCCCAATTTATAAGAGTAGTAAGATTCTTTATAATTGTAATTAATGAACTAAATATGTAAGGGTGGAAGTGCATGTTTTCCTCATATATTTTATGCTTTATTTATCATGCTATGAAGGGTACTTTTCATATATATATATATATGAAAGAGATAAAATTTAGTTACAAAATTGATTGTAACCTTAGATTACAACCTTACTCAATAAAATAAACATTACTACATTTTTTGAAAATCTAACCGTTGAAATGCATGTTCTTTACGTTTTTAATGCAAATATCAAATCTTGTGTGAATCGGATATTATTTACAACATAATCTATAAGTTTATATTTTATACATAATTTTAAACTATAAAAACTTACAATTTAAATAATTTATTAATGATATAACTATTGATGTTTAATTTTCTCGAAATTTTGCAAGCATTAAGGATATAAAACGAAGATGTAATCCAATGATTGATTTGTCAAAATTCATTTCTAATAAAAAAAAATATTGAATAAGGTTATAATCTTAGATTACAACTAATTTTGTAACTAAACTTTGTCTATATGAAAGGTCATAATTAATATGTTTTTTTTCCAATAGGTCTATTTACAGCTAGTGGTTTAAAAATCAAGTTAAAAAATAAACGTTGCAAAAAAGTGAGTCGCAGTTGGCTTGTCTCTGTTTGTCACGAGCATTGCATCTGGTTTTTAATTTTTTTTTTTAATATACAATTTTTTAAATCTTTTTTTTTTTTCAGTACAGGTAAGTCCATTTTCAGCAACAAATATAAGTAAGCTGATACTTAGCAAACATTATCATTTAGCATGACCATTACATAGATTTTTTTTTTTTTTTTTTTGTTTAAATCACTATTAGTTCCTAAAGTTTAACCTATGATCAATTATAGTCCATAAAATTTTAAGTGATCACTTTGAATCTCTTAGAAAATGTAGCAAAGTTAAAGACTAACATGTCATTGCTCTATTAGAAAAATTAAAAAAAAAAAAATGATTACTTTAAGTAATTGTTAAGAGCTAAGATTTTATTGAATAAAATCAATCACTTATATTTTTTTCAAGGATTAAAAACTTTAACTTTAAAATTTAGAGCTAAAATCTCTCATGGACTAAAGTTCAATGACCAATAGTATAATTTGATAAATTTTTTTGGACAATTTGATCATTTTTTTTGGACAATGGTGGAAGAAAAATCGCTGCAATAACTCTAAAATCATAAATCAACAGTTTATTGCAATTGTTTTTTCGAACTGCTGCAATATACTTTTTTTTTTCAGTGCCACAAAGAGAGAGTTATATTAAATTATTAATCCGGTTTCAGGCATTTAAAGAAGAATAAGCCATTACTTCCAAGAAACTGATCACTTCTGCTCATTTGAAATACTTTTTTTTTCCTTAAAAAAATATTTGTGGATAAAATCATGCTTTTTTTTTTTTAAAGAATACTTAGAATATTAAGTATTTTAACACACACACACAAGGGGAGATGGGAGAAAGTTTTAAAGAAACTAACAGTGATGTATATCCAAAAGAGCCTAAATCATGCTTGATGAGCTCCAAATTGGAACGACTCCCTTATGCGGTTTAGGGAAAAAACAAAAACAAAAATCAACAACATTTAGTTGACCGTTTCTTCTTTCGTATAAACAATCAGCCAATTTAGAAAAATTATTTTGTCATTTATTTGATTTTCAGCTATAAATGTTTTCATTTTGATCTTTCATGTTTGATTTATTTCATATTAGACCTTTATCTTTTAAAATTTTTATTTTGGTCCTTTAAGTCTGATTTAGTTTCTTGTTTGGACCTTTACATTTCAGAATTTTCATTTTCATGAATGACTAAAATGAATGGTCAATGGCCTTTGTCTAAGGAGGAAAACCCTTAATGGCTACATCTTCACTATACTATACTGAATTTGTATGCTATGATGAACTCAATGTGAAAAATTTATAGGAAGCTAAACCTTAAACTAGCCATACATTAAACTGTGATTAATAGACTTGTAATACAAGTAATATTCTTTGCTTACACCCCAAAGATTAAGCTTGAGCCTTGACTAGAATTGGGCTCGATCATTACTACAACTCTACAATTTTGAAATTATTCAAAATATTTGACAAATTGGTCAACTTAATGTGTCATTTTCTTATTTATTGTTTAATTAATTATACCTGCTTCCATTGAAATTTTAAATTTCATGTGGGATAAAAAAAGAATTGAGCTATAGTAAGCTTTGATTGATGTTGCAAACCTAACAAAAGGATATATAAAAATGAAAAAGTAAAATAAACGAAAACTTTTATCTACTATGCAACTGGGGTTATAGAAAAACTCTAGTGGAAAAGAGTAGGAATACGGCTCGAATAAAATTTTAGGTTTGGTTTTTTTTTTTTTTGAATTAAAAAAGAGGGGGGGAAAACTAAGTGAATCAACAATCAACATCTATAATAGTGGTTGTTATTTATTTATTTTAAATTAGCCATTTACCTTAAGATTTTTTTTTATATTAATTAAATTAATAGGATAAATCCCCGTTCTTCTAATTCACATGGCTTTGGACACTTTTTTTTTTTTTTTTTTGAGAAACATGGCTTTGGACACTTCATTGTACTTGAAAAAACAAAATTAAAAAGTCTCATACGGATTTTTTTTTTTTAATCATTACAATAAGTGTGTCCCTGTTGTTTCTGCCCCTCTTTCACTCTTAATTATTTCTTTTTTTTTGAGGAAGCTCTTAATTATTTCTTAATATATATTTCATGTTCTAATTTCTCCCTTAAACTTTTTAAATTTTATTTTGAAGTTTATTTTTCTTCTTTTTGCGGGGACGAGGGAAGCCCAATTATGTGTCTGTAACATATTTTGTTCAATTTTATATGCAAATGCTAATAAAAGAGTAGATTGTATCAAGCTTAGTGTAGCTTAATCTAGAGTAGATTTGTTTTGACTATAAGTTTTAATTTCAAATGATGCTTAGAGATCTAAAGTCAGAAGTTTAATTCGCTTGAGTACTGAGTAGTTGATGCGCGTAATTTGCATTGGATTGTATGTTAATGTACCTAAATTCATGTATATAATTTATCTTGTAGGTCAGAAACTTTAAAATTTATGTGTTAAATTCAGAAGAATTTAATTGTTACCTTTCAAGTTTTCCCTAAGTTTGATGGCAGAAAAGGATTTTCTTACTACCCTGTACCAACCCCACCTAGCTAGTTAGATTTACCTAAGCAGTTGTGGTAAATTTTTTGTATTTTATTGGCCTTAACAATGGAGTTGTGTGCAAACATGTGTCAAATCCCAATTCAAAAATATGTAATTGCCTGATATGGGCTATATCAATCATTATAATGAGTTCCAATTCAACTAATTATTTGAAGTTTTACCAAAAATAAAATAATAATTGAAGTATAATGATATCTCCTGACTGTGCGAGTAAGAATAATTAGTCAAATTCATGATGACTCAGACTACCCAAGAGCATAAGAGAGAAGTGAGAAATTTGGAGTTAAATTCTTTTTTTGAGAAACATTTGGAGTTAAATTCTTTCTTTATAATCCCTTCCAAGTTCCAGCATGGCCAAAGTGGATACCTACATGACAGGATGGTAGGTAGGTCCCACATGGGACATCTATCCCTTTAAAGAGGGTGGATTGTAGAGACTCAGCAATCACAATACCTTGTGACCAGCGGCAGACTCTCACCACAAGTGGGAATTAGTCGAGGTGTATGTAAGGTAGCTTGGACATTCTGTGGCCAAAAAAAAAAAAAAAAATTGGGCCATGACATGTACATTATTATTATTATTATTTTATACAAGATAAAATTCTACTATAGTTTAATCTAAGTGTATATGTATATGAAACTCCTTCTTAAAGACTTGAACCCCAGTCTTTACCTCTCACACCCTACAAGTATTTATACTTGTGGAGTGACAAGGGTATGCGGTGGTTTTTGTGTGGAGTTTTTTTTGAAATTTAGTCTTAAATGATGTGTTTTTAACCATAATAAACATTAATTACACCCCCCCCCCCCCTCCAAAAAAACCACCAAAACAAAAATCATGTATGGTCGGCCCAAGCTTTTCAACCATCGCATGCCCATTGCCCAACATTGCGTCCGAGCCTTATAAGGCCAGTAGGGTACACGCATACTAGCGTCAGAGTGTTAATAAACACATATTATACTAGCGTCAGAGTGTTAATAAACACATATTATCCAAAAAAAAAAAAAATGTTAACAAATGATAGGTGTTGTTTTTTTGTTTTTGTTGTTGTTGTTGTTTTCTTTTTTAATGGAAGTGAAAATATGCCATGTATTGTTTTTTATTCATTGCAGCTAGTGAACGGTAAAACTTCTTTGAACTTATCCAATCAAATATAACCAAGATTTTTGTTGTTGTTGTTGTAACTTCTAACGATGATTATTTGTATTAACTATATCTATATTTATACTACTGTTTAAGAGGTTTTCAAACTATAATAATACTACAGGTATAAACCATTTTATAACATTTTTATAAAATGTTGATGTGATCAACTTTTTATTAGTTTTCATCTAAACCCACTGTGGGGCCTAATAATTCGTGGGCCAGGCCCATTTTCGTTGGGGTCCAAAGGCCCAAGTCGAGGAAGGTGATGGCCCAAGCTCGGCAATACAAGTATGAAATAGCCTTGGGACACAGTCGAGGACAATTCAGTCCTCGGCATGTCCGAGATCTCACAAGAAGAAAGGGCAAAAATGGTATAGAAACAACTTGGGAAAAAATCTAAAATATCTGTGCCAATAGAAAGGGGTATGCTAGAAAGTATAACGACCAGGGAAAGCTGCCCTTACTGCCATTCATTACTCTGCACCTGACAGAGCCATACTCTCCAGCTTTTACAACCACCCCCAACCACTCTGGGTATGGGCTGATGGGACAAGTATCAGTCTTGGAATGTCGATCCTACACATGAACGAAGGATAAAAAACACAGGCTAGTATAAAAGGAAAAGTAAGCAGTTCATAGCAGGGGCTGGGAAAAATGGCCAAAAACCAGAGCCTCCCAACCCGCCTCTAGGAGAAAGACTCCAAGAGCGAAGACGACTTAACCATGTATGGATATCACGAAAAACCCACCGCCTGGTAACCAAGGCCTAGCCTTTCAAACCCATGCTCTACAAATGATATTGTTTGGGCCTTTTCACGTGCGAACCCAACACTGTTACGGTTCGTTACAAAATCGTGTCCTTACACCCACTATTAATATAATTTTTTTTTTCATTTACCAATAATCATTTATCACATCAACAATTTATATCTCTAGCATTATTCTTTCAAACTATTTAAGTTGTGGACTCTAATTCTTGGATATCCCAAAATAACCCTCCTTACTCAGTTACATGTTTTCAATTAAAAATGACAAATTCATAAAATAAAACCTCACAATTTAAACCTTCTATTAAATTCACGTTCACGGCAGTTACAATCTCTTTATCCCTTATCATTTTTGAAATTTAAATAGACCCATTATATTTATCTCCTCATTTCTTATAATTTTTTTAAATTTAAACCAACACACTCTTTTTTTTTGGCTAAACAATAATACTAAACTCAAAACAAACAAAAAAAAAAACAAAAAATCTCATAACACGCATGAAGTGTATGTGACAAGACTAGTTTTACTAACTACTACTACTGTAGTATTTTTCTTTTACCATGTATTGTCCTCACGATGGGCCTGCAATATAATCACCAAAAAAAAAAAAAACTGTAGAAAAATGTTGAGTGAGAGAAATCTAATAATTAAATGGTTTTCTTACCACTTCAAACGTATGTGTTAGCTAATAATTTCAAAGAAAAAGCAAGAAGACAACACAATGGGGCTGCGCACTCTCTTGCTAGGAATGCCTTATTTGTTGATGATTGTAATATATGGGTGGAGGATACTCCTCTGTTATTGAACTCCAAATTCAAAATGATGTAATTGCAATGGACCTTGGTTCTTATCAATGAATCCAGTTATATGTTGGCTATCAAAAAAAAAGAAAAAGCAAGAAGACAACACACACCGAAAAAGAAGAAGATAAACATTAGAAACAATGTTCACCAAAAAAAAAAAACATTAGAAACAAAAACCTGGGGTTGTTAAAGCTTATACGAGTCATGCTCGTCCACCAACCAAATACCACTACGTCCACTACCTTACTTTGGGGTAGGTGAACCCAATAATGAGAATTTCACGAGATCTCATACTGTCTGTGGGTTCTAATTTATCGTGATAATTACATGAAATAATTTTTTTTATTTTTGGATATAATATTAATTAATTAATATACGTCAGCCAGTGGCATAACTGGACAGAGAGATCGCAGAGCTGCACAAAATAACAGAATCAATTGCTACTTTTTCGTTCTAATTTGTTTGTTCTATTTGAAAAATCAAACTTTTTAAGAGAATATCATTTATTATCTTGCTTATCTAATAAAAATATATAAGTTTACAAAATTATTCTTAAATAAATTTATTAGCTTTTTTTAAAAGAACTATTCTTAATGAGGCAACTAAAAAGGTATTCCAATTAAATTGATTTTTTAAATATTTGTTAGTTTTCTTTTCAAATAGTTTTGAAATTAAAGTAAGGGTAATAGGAACATTAGTAAATTAATGACTTTTATTTTTAGAAACAGGACAATATTTTGGAACATTTCAAAAAGGAATAGAGGACAAACAAACTGTGACGAAGGTAGTACTATTTATCCTAAACCAAATTAAATCAAAACCAACCTCATAATTTGATTTTTTTTTCCAACATGAAAAGAAAAAGGGGGAAAAAAGAGAGCTCATTTTTCTTAATTTCTATTAGAATTATAGTTAAATGATTAAATTTTTAAATAATTGGTAATTTTTTGTGTTATCTGAGTTAACAATCTTGAATTATGATCTGTCTCAACTCTAGACCGTATATTTAAAAAGTTAATAAATCTTACATAATGAATCCCACTCATTAAAAGATTAAAATTATAGTTAACTAAATTATACTTAGGATTGTGTTTTGCTTCTATGGTTTATACACCAATTGCACAAATATAGTAAACTTTGCTTTTGTTTCTTTGGAAAACCAAAACAAAAGAAAACAAGAACCTTTGTTAGTTTCCAGGTCCAAATTTGTGGAATCCACGAGGTGGTGGCTAGTGGGGGTCTGTTGGGTTTTTATTATTATTATTATTCATTTTTTGTTACTGCCGGCAAGGGCATATGGTCTCTAGCAGCACGGGTGAAGGACTTTGGTGGTGATGGGTGGTGGTGGGGCTGGTTTGAATTATTTATTTATTTATATATATTTTAGGAGACTGAAATAAGGAAAAAGCTAAAAATAAGGACTTAATTAAAAGATGTATGCATGTGTTCAATTTTGATTGGTGGAGTATAAAGTAGAGCAGGAATCATGAGACAGAAGATTTAGACCCCAATTACACCATTGTGTGAGAGTAATGACTAATGATTGTTAAAAAAAAAAAATTAAAAAAAAAAAAAAAAACACTAAAATGATGAAACTACTAAACCACGTTTGGATTTGCTAACAATTTAATCATTAGATTCTGTTAGTGTATAGCTTAGACTAGTTTAGCCCATTGGGCTTAGCCCAGTATACTGTACTTGTAGTTTACTCCTTTTACTTGTACTGCACACATATCTAGCCTATATAAGGCTCTCTATTGTACATTATTTTACACACATCAATGTACAGACTATTCAGTCTTTCTCACACTTTATATTCTTAACATGGTATCAGAGCCAATCCTCTGACTTCCTGGTTCCTGTGGAAATCTCCGGCGTTCTTCCGCTGCCCTCGCCTTCATCCAGTAGCCACTGTCAGAAGCGAGTCACCGCCGTCACGCCCACAGTCCCAGCAAATCTCGGATCTCATTGTTCTGCTCATCCAACTGTCAAAGCAAAGGCATTGAGTGAAAGAACAGACAATCTCGAGCAAAACCCAACCAAGAACGGCCAGAAAACACTTCACACGCGCCCCCACGCGCCGCCTGAAGTTTCCACCTCACGAGCACGCTCTGCCACGCGCCGCCACGCTCTGCCACACGCCGTCACTCTCACTCACGCGCCCCCACGCGCCACACGCGCTTACACGCGTCCCACGCGCCAGCTCCGTTTCGCGAACTGCCACGTTAGCCCTAGTGTGACGTCACCCTGCCACGTCAGCACACGTCAGCCATTGACTGGACCAGACTTGACCGTTGACTTTGACTTAACCGTTGACTTTGACCGTTGACCAAGTCAAAATTTTTCAACAGGACCTGTCTTGCTCAGTTTTTCGCGTAGATTCTGATTTTGGACTCCGTTTCTGCATTTGAGGTATCTAAATATCACTTTTTGGTCATTTTCTTCATTATGGCTCAACAAAGTGAACGAGATATCATACGTCCTATCACCATCATGTTGGATGGTCCTACTAGCTATCATGCATGGTCTCGGAATATGACCGTCTTT
This sequence comes from Quercus robur, assembly GCF_932294415.1. Lineage (NCBI taxonomy): Eukaryota > Viridiplantae > Streptophyta > Magnoliopsida > Fagales > Fagaceae > Quercus > Quercus robur. The sequence continues at coordinate 57,676,018 of NC_065541.1, forward strand.
CTAAAGGGTCGTAAACTGTGGAGATATGTGACTGGTTCAATTCCTAAGCCAGTACCAAACCCTAAGTCCAAAGCCACAGCTGCTGAAGAGTCTTCCAAGACTGCTGTTACAACAGATGATTATGAAGAACGTCTAGAAGAATGGGAGAGTATTCAGAGTAAGATCTTATCTTGGTTTATCAATACCTCTATTTCCTCCATTCATAATCTTCTTCCTCGTCTTGAAACTGCTGAGGCTGCTTGGAAATTTTTGGCCGATCGTTATAACTGCACTAATGATTCAAGCTTGGAGTTTCACATTGAATCAAAGCTTTATCAAATGCGCCAAGAGACAGGTCAGTCTATTTCTGATTTTTATTCTCAGACTTCTACTATGTGGGAACAACTCTCTGCTGCAGATCCTCCACTGGTGTGTTCTAAGGACATTGAGCTCTTTGTCAAATATCGGGATCGCCGTAGATTTATGCACTTCATGATGGGTTTACGTGAGGATTTTGAGCCTACTAGAGCTTCTCTACTTAGCCGGTCTCCTACTCCTTCTCTTGATGCTGCAGTAAAGGAGCTCATTTCTGAGGAGAATCGTCGGCCCACTTATCACATGACATCATCTGATCATGTCTTGGCTACACCCTCACCACAGCCTCCCATTGTTGCATTCACTAACATCCCCCCGATCATGGTCTGCATTACTCCTCTCGATCTTCTCTCGAGCTTCATGCCTATTCAGATGCTGACTGGGCAGGTGATCCGACTGATCGATACTCTATCACAGGTTTCTGTTTCCTGTTAGGTACTTCTCTGGTCTCGTGGCGCAGCAAGAAGAAGGATGTGGTTTCTCGTTCTAGTACTGAGGCTGAGTATCGTGCCCTTGCCGACACCACTTGTGAGCTTGTTTGGCTTCGCTGGCTCTTGGCTGACATGGATGCTCCACAGCCCACTGCCACTCCTCTTTATTGTGACAATCGTAGTGCTATCTACATTGCTCATAATGATGTCTTCCGTGAACGCACTAAGCATATTGAGATCGACTGCCACATCACTCGCCAGTATCTTAAGAAAGGAAATCTCCAGTTATTCTCCATCTCCTCTGCTGATCAGCCTGCTGATATCTTTACCAAGACTCACCCGCCTGGTCGTTTTCGAGATCTTATATCCAAACTCCAGTTGGCTTCCTCCTTGCCACCTCGAGTTTGAGGGGGGATGTTAGTGTATAGCTTAGACTAGTTTAGCCCATTGGGCTTAGCCCAGTATACTGTACTTGTAGTTTACTCCTTTTACTTGTACTGCACACATATCTAGCCTATATAAGGCTCTCTATTGTACATTATTTTACACACATCAATATACAGACTATTCAGTCTTTTTCACACTTTATATTCTTAACAGATTCAACCCCCGCCCCTCCCTAAAAAAAAGGAAATGAATGAAAGAAAGAGAAAAACAATATCATTTTATAAAGTTGGAATTCCACATTGAAAAAAACAAAGCTATCAAGTATCAACCGACTCTCCCACCAGGACCGAAAGGGAAAAAAAGAAAACACATGCACAATTCATTGAGAGATAAGGTGAACGAAGCCACAAAGCAAAAACTTTAAGAAAAAAAAATCCAAGGAAGACCCATGCTTACAATTAATGACCCATTAATTAGCAATCCATTTTTATTTGTTATCCTTTTATCTGGTTTTGGTTGCAAAATGTAGTAATGTTTTTCTGCTTTTGTAGGTCATATTAAGACCAACTATATATTAACAAAAATAGAGGACCTTAATTCTATTTTCAAGCAAAAACACTAGCTAACTTCGTCTTGTAAAGGACTATAGTTTATAGGAGAATCTGGATATCATGTTAAATTACCGATTATTTCAAAAGCTTAAACCATTGAGATATTGTAAGTTTAATCATTAACCACACAATTCTAACACATTGTTCATTATGGGGAAAGGACGAATGCATTGTAGTACAAAGAAAAGAAAGAGAGTGGAAGTGAAAAGACAATAAATCTATAACCATAAATTTAGTTACAACTTTTATCACAACTCTCATTTATGGATAACTATAAGTAGTAAAAAAAAAAAAGTAGTGGATTATGTGAAAATGATAGTCTGTCACATATAATAGCTATGGAAAGAGACATAACAAAGTTTATGGTCCTAAAATAACTCGTGAAAAAATCAAGATGAAAAAGGAAATACATAATAGATTAATTATTTCAATCACGGGGGACATCTCATCGTTAACTATAAAGCAACTCTAATAACAACATTGCATTCTTTCATTTCAAATCAAACGGACAAAATTGCCCTTTGCCCTTTTCGAGCAAAATATATAGCCTTATGCCCCCCTTCCCAAACTAATTAGGGAAATACCCCTCTTTTAAATTGAGTTAAGCCCTATAATAGCGTTTTTAAGGAGCCTATAATGACATTTTAAAGACTTATAGTGGCGTTTTGAAACTCGACCTCCATGAAATCAAGTTATAGGTAAAAAAATTGCTTATAACTCGATTTCATGGAGGTCGAGTTATAAAACGCCACTATAGGTCCTTAAAACATCACTATAGGCTCCTTAAAACGCTACTATAGGGCTCCAAAAATTTTTTTTTTTTAACTCGATTTGGAGTAAATCGAGTTTTAAAAGATAGATATTTCCCTAATTAGTTTGGGAAAGAGGACATAAAGCTATATAATTTTCCCGAAAAGGGCAAAGGGCAATTGTGTCCCAAATCAAACAAAAGCTCCATCAAGATAGAAAAACAAAAAACACTTTCTTTTGAATTTTTGATAAAGCAAATTAACCTAGGACTCTCTCTCTCTCTCTCTCTCTCTCTCTCTCTCTCTCTCTCTCTTAAAAATCTCTATGAAAATGCAAAGATAGGAGGACTCGGTTTTTGTAGAATTGGGTTAATTTTAAGACCAATAAGAGTAGCATTTCAAAAAAAAAAAAAATTGTTCTGCTTTGTAAACTAATTGGTAAATGGATGAGACTCCTACAGATACAAGCTGACTTTATTTGTACCTTTCCTTTGGGGTTTGAAAACGTGAGGGTCACATCCATTATTCACCGACAAAAGAAAAGGGGTATTTTTTTTTTTTTTTTTTTTTTTTGATGAGCAAAAAAAAAGGGGTATTAAACTATTAATGCTATAGAAATTCAAGGAGTTGTTCTCTCTTAAATACAATTACCCTTTATTGTTTTATATTGTTCTTTTGTGTTTGGTATTGATTATTGAAACCTACCCACTTCTTAGAGCCAAACCATGCACTTAATTATCTTTATTTAAGGCCGCAATCACGATTATAAAAGTATGTTCACAATATTCGCATCATTCCATGCATATAATGGTGAGAGGGTATTCTTCTTCTTCTTTTTTAATGGTATATTTGATAAATTACTCAACACAACAGTATATTAGACATCCCCCTTACATATATGTAGTCTCAAGTGTGATAGTCATATATGGATCCTAGTATTTATGTAAGAAGAAGATGTGACTTTACGATTTGCATTTAATTGTCAATTGGAGCATTCATTATCAGTCTCATCAACCTTTTTTTATGGTTAAAGATGGATCTACGTTCTATGTTAAATAAAGGGGGCCATATGTCCGTGGTCCTGTTAGCTCTAGCCCTAACCAAACCTCCCCTCCCCACAAATCTCCCTAGTTTTTTTTTTTTTTTTTTTAATAATTAAATTTGTATAAAGTTCCCCCCTACCCAACAATTTATACTGTTCAAAGAGGCTATTAAAAAAAAAGTCAGCTAATATATGATGTGTGGCTCTCCTCCAAAAAAAAAAAATCCTAACATGAAATATTAAAAAAAAAAAAATCAATTTCTACGTTTGAGGTTTTTTTTTTTTTAATTTTTTTTTATCAAAAAAAAAAATTACACTTTTTTTTTTCTACTCTGAACTTGTTTCTTGCTCTTGTGTGTGTGAGAGAGAAATATCTATATGCGTGTTTTCTTTTTGTAAATCAATTATATTTCATGTTGGTTTCTTTATTCAAAATCTTGATGGGGATGGTGGTAAATCTGAAGCACACATTCATTTAGAGTTTTTTTTTTTTTTGGTACAGTGAAAATGAAATTGCTGCAAATTTCATATAAAATAAATCATAGATTTTTTTTAGAATTTTAAAATAATGGCAAGTTCTATTTGTTAAATAATTAATTTGAAACATATTTAGAAATTATTATTTTATTAAAATTGAATTAATAGATACTTATTTTATTTATATTATAATTTGGTCGTTCATCTTAGTATCTTTCTTATTCTTGAATTCAAAAAAAAAATTAATTCATACTTCTCTTTAATACCAAAATCTAATTCTGTCGCAGATTAATGGTTTTATTTTTTATTTTTTTTAATTATTTTTTTTTTATGAAACCAGATTATTAGTTTCATTTTAGAAAATGAAAGCTAGATAGTTTCCTATAATTGATTGTACTCCTTTTCAATAATGAAGAGTTTAAAGTCAACAAGAACATGAGTGTAAAAGCCTATATTTACACATTCCAATAATTAATAGCATACCACATCGGTTTTTTTTTTTTTTTTTTTTTTTTTGTGCAAATAAAAATGTATACTCAATAGAGTCAACACACACTCTTTATGTTGGGGTGCACGGCTGCACCTAGAGTCCAGCCCACATGATATTAATTGAAGCTCGCTAATGAGCTTGGTTTACAAGCTTACCTTGTGGAGACTTCTATTTCAAGTGGAAATAGGAAAACGTGACTACAAGCTTGAAGACTCCTAATTCTAATAGAAATAAGAATAGTTGGCTTGCACGAATAAAACTCCTTTTACTAATTGAACTAGAGTGTAGACGGCAGGAGCTTTATTAATATAAAGCTTAGTGAAGAGTGAAGCAACGTTTTAAAGCCGACCGAAGAAAAAAGATTAGGACTTTATACGGCACTAAGGAAAAAAGAAAATGTAATTTTTTTTGTGCTCAAGACACACAAAAAAGATAAATTGAGGGTTTTCTCTGGGACAATTATTTGGGCGTTACAACCATAGAGAATTGAAGTATTCAAAGTGGAAGATCTTGTTACTGGATTTTGTAGTGAGATTGTATTTGTTTCTAGATGTATTATTGTATTTTTCTAATTTATTGTGAACTCAGGTATTGGGTATAATTTAAGTGTTATAATCTCTATTTTATTATAGTAGATTGATTGGATTTTCTCCGTAGTTTTTCCCTCTACACTGGATGTTTCCCTCTACATTGGAGGATTTTTCAGGTTGGTTGATTTTTTTATTGCTTCCGTAGATTTATATTTTCTCTATTACTTGGGTTATATTTAATTTAATTCACACATAAACAGGGATTTATCCCAAACACTTTAAAAGCTTTATTAACCAATTTAATTAAAGTAAAAAGTTAAACCCAAATGTACTAACTCAATCTCAGAAAATGAGAACAAATATACCAACTACAAAGAACATTAAGAAGACATTGTGCCTAATATACTTCTATTCGACAAGAGCTTCAATAGACCATTCAAGATGAAGCAAATGCAGCACTAACCAAAGCCTCAGTCTTACCCCTGTTGAGTGCATTTTATGCCTCATTTAAGCATTTCATATTTCACGACAAACCCCTTCAAACCCCACACCCACACCCCCACACCAAAAAAAACAAAAAATTGAAAAAGATGTCCCATACGTAACAAAGATAATTTGAGCACAGATTTTCGAGTTGTCTAGTGACTTTAGTCTACTCTGTCAGTAGTACGTACCCATGATGCATTATATTGCATATACTTTCTCCAGCCTAGCTTGCCACTTCAAAGTTCAAACCTTATCTTAGTTTTCTCAACCAAAAAAAAAGAAAAAAAAAAAAAAAGAAAAAAAAAAAGAATGCAGGACCAGGATAGCACTTAGCAGAAGTACCAAACATGTCTTAAAAGAATACTATTGCAGTATTTGCTTCATCCCGTGCAATTAAGATTTTGGGCTCGCGTCCCTTTCATGATAATACAACCAATCTTGCCATGAAGGGGACAACAGAAACAAATTAATAATATCGACTACAGTGAAAAATTATGTTTTCTTATGCGCACGCTAATGTGTTGTGTCCACTATAATAACCTCATTAAGACCTCGGTGGTATACACATCGGAGACTATTTTTTTATTCAGCCAAAAAAAAAAAAGGAATTTTGTTGAAGTTTTTAGTGGCATGCAATAATAGGGAAGTTTGAATTTTTAAGAACGTACATGTCTCGGACAAGGGTCATGAAATTTGCGACGATTATTCAACAAGATTTTGTTTTAAACGACCACTCATCAATTAATAAATAAGTTTTCAAAAGCCAAAAACAAGATTCCAAGTCTAGCTATATAAGTTAATGCTGTTTTTGTCCATCATATCCCAATAGGACTAGAAGTTGATCCGTGTGAGGGGAGCGGCTGTGCTACGACTCGTAGCCTACGAGTCTACGATACTATCTATTTCAAGATGGTATTTGTCTCTAGCTAGTGCTATCAATCTTGTTAATAAATAAACTATAATCAGTTTCTTTAAAACTTTTCCCCATTTTCTTCCATGTGTGTTAAATACTTAATATTCTAAAAAAAAAAAATCATGTTAATAAATATTGTGGAGTCAGAAAATTTGTGATCCCGGCCTACTTTTCATTAGGGCCCAAGGCCCGCGCCGAGTAGAGCCGTTGCCGAGGACATGCAGCGAAAGTCCAAATGGCCTAGAGATGCAGCCGAGGATGACCCTGTCCTCAGCATCCCGAGACCTAGAAGGGAAGAACGACACGTCCTCAAAGGCAGCCCCCAAAGCACATCCAGAAGAAAAGGCGAGTAGAATGAGACTCGCACGGGGGTACAGTGTGGGAGTGGTTCAAGGAAAAAACGTCACCTCCGCATTGAATGCGCCAACAAACGTTCTAGCCACATTGATGGAAAAAGACCCTTGAACAGTGTGGCTTCGGTTATTGCAACTAACAGAAAGTGGGGGAAGTCAGCTGATGGGACAGGCACTCGAGTAGTTACCTGCCTGATCAACAGATGGAAGGTCGGGATATACTGAAAGGGGCTATATAATGTAAGAATTCATGCGCCAGAAAGGAGGGGGTGAACTCTTGAACGATTGTAACTAGAAGGGAAAGGAAGAATAAGAACATTAAGCTCCTCGGACGAGGACCAAGGACAAACTAAGTTCACCTCCGTGTGACTCTCATAAACACCATGACCAACAACCGTCCGGTGACCAAGGTCTAGCATTTTAGCCCACTCTCTACAAATTTTATTGTTTGGGTCTTTAACGTTCGAACCCAATAAACCAGTTTGGGGTCGTTACAAATTGAGTCCTTACAAATGTAATCTTTTTAAAATTAAATTAAAAATTTGCAAATTATGCACATCTTATGAGTTTTGTCTTCTCCATTATCTTATTAAGTATTATATATATATATATAGTTGTCTTTTTCTTTTTTCTTTTTTTTTTCTTTTTTGAGAAAAAGCAAAGTTGTCAATTTTGTTTCGGTAACTATTCTAGTTTATTCTTTATTTATTAGAATGAAATATTTCGATATCGTAATATTTAAGCATACTAATTCAAAGTTACGGCAAATCACATATGAGAATGAAAAGACAAAACATATTCTTAACTTATAAAAAAAATAAAAAATAAAAATAAAAATTCACGTGAGTAAAGTAAACAAGAAAAACATTGTTCGTCAACCCTCCACATTTGTCACAATCATCAACTTCCCTCCCTCCATCTACTCCATCATCCCCAAATTGTTCTCTTCATGGTTTGTTGGTGCTCTTGCAGTCTGCAAGCCTGCAAAACCTTCTCCATGTGTTGCTTGGTCTCTTGTATGAGGAGAATTAGGGTTCGAATCTTCCTTTCCACTTGTTATAACAATTAATGAATAGTTATAAATAAATAAATAAATAACTAGTTTTGCGGAAGAAACCATTGTTTCAAGCTTTCAGCTCTTCTAATCAATTGCTTATAACCAGTTTAATCAGTTTGGTTCTGAATTTTACTAGTTGAACCATCAAAAAAAAAATTTTGGCTATAGCTAATTTTCTTTAAAAAAAAAAAAACTATAAGAGTCTATAGCAGCCTTTTAAAAGGCCACTATAGGTCCATACCCTATATGACATTTTTAAAACGCTGCTATAGTCTTTTTTTTTTTTTTTTGGTTTATAACAACATTTTATAAACGCTACTATAGGTCTATAGTTACGGTACAATAGTGACGTTCATAACCGCCACTAAAGCCCAAAGTGACCTATAGTGGTGTTTTTAGGACTTCTAGTGGTGTTTCACGAACGACCCTATAGACCCAGTTTTTTGTAATGTATTTATTTCGATTAGGCCACGTTAAATCACCAACTTCACAAAATTTTGGTAAACTCTAAAGCTATATGGTTCTCATTTAAGTAATCTAATCCATCTGGTTTCAAACGATACTTAAGACATGAATTTAAAAGTTAAATTTCATGCTTATTGTGTGAGGTTTGGATTTATGGTTTGTATCCCAATGTATCTAATGCACTAATGCACTGAACATAAGCTGTGTCCTTCTTAGAGATCTCCTTTAAACAAACTTGTTCAAAAACACGTTCAAGAATATACGGCATAACCATATTAAAAAACTATGAGAAAAATAAGAAAAAGTCTAAGATTTCCATGAGAGTCAAGGCACATAAGCTTTCCTTACGTAACAAAAATGAGATCTTGCAAGCTGCAATAACAGGACCAAATCAAGGTCAGCAAGTGAGGCTGGGCAGTTGCTTTAGCTTCCGAATGACTTCTTGTGATAACTACAAAATTTTTTAAGCAATCTATCAGGTTAAAGTGAAAACTAAAATTAAAAGTTATATCTAAACTGAGTTTTGTTAGGATCAATAATATTTATTGGCCACTATAGCAAACTTTGCATTGGAGAAATTAAGAAAGTTCCCTACGTTGTTCGATCAATGCTTCTTGCCCCTTATAATTTTTTACCCTACTTAGTGTCTATTTGGAATAGTTTATTTAGCTGAAATTGAAAATTTTTTGTTGAAAATGTAGAAAAAATATTAAAAAATAAGTAGAATAGTACAGTGGGACCCATGAATAGTACCAAAAAGTGTCGTGGGACTCACAAATAGTAGCAAAAATAAGCAGAATAGTAAAATAAGTTAGCCAAACAGACACTTAATATGGCTGACTTGCCTAAGTTTATTTAAAAAATAAATAAAAAACAGATACATGTCAGCATGTGAATACCCTATAAAATAGATTAAGACCTAAAATTTATATTGCAAGCCAATATTCAATTCGCACGTAAAGAAAATGTAGAATATATATATGGATAGAAAAAATGTAGAACAATTTGAAAATATAATTGTGAGCCTGCCTAGATTTATATTGCTTTGATTGAATCTTGGCATTCGAAGTTATTAATTGACCTAGTTGATATATACAACTACTAGAATGCTGACTCGATAATAAAACTATAAATTATACTTCGATCTGTTGGAGAAATTTCTCAAAGCCAGTTATAAAAATAAAAATGCAAAACCACCAACGGAAGCAAGTCTTTCTTCAATTTTTCCTTAATATTGCTTAAATAAGAGGAAGAGTGATGTATTTGGATAAGATGGAACATGAAAAATTGATGGGTGTTCCTATATATCTTGAAATTAATATCAAGTAATTTATTGATTTATTGAAAGTTATATGCCTCTGTTAGGCTGGAATTTCAAATTGCATTTAGCAAGCCAGGACACACACAATTCGTTGTTCAATATAACCATGGACCAATTGAAATGAGCATAAATAAAAGATGCCCATAGTTGGTTTCCAGAATATCGTATAAAAAGTCACAACTATCTTACGTTACAGATTTTGACTGATTGTCGTATCAATCAATTATTTAAATTTGACTCATGTGTTAAGAGCACAAAGAACAGATGCAAATCAATGGTTTGATTTTCAAAATATGTAGTGATATATATATATATTTTTTAAAGAAGTTATAGCCAAACTTTGTCTCATATAAAAAGTTACAACTATCTTACGTAGCAGATTATAACCAATTCTCTGTTATGGACTTATTATTTTTTCTCCACTACTTACAGTCTTACGTGGCAGATTTTGACTGATTGTCTATCATCAATCAATTATTTATATATGACTTATTTATTAAGAGGATAAAAATTATGCAATTCAACAAATTAATTGTCAAAATATGTAACACTATTATTTTTTTTTTTTTTAAAGAAAGTTGTAACCTAACTTTGTCTCATATAAAAAATCACAATTTTTATCACAAATATCTTATATGGCAGACTGTAACTAATTGTCTGTCATAAACCTATTATTTTTTCTCTATCGCTTACAATCTTTCATATGAACAAATGTGTTTTTTTTGTGATTTTTTTTTTTTTTTTTTTTTTTTTTACTTTTTTAAGGAAATGTTAAGCCACATAATCCACAAGTCAAACATATCTACCATTGAATAGAGAAAGTTTTTGAGTCTAATTATATAGATTGACTTGATGGTCAAACATATGATTGGATCGACTGGTGAACAAAGGTGGGCTGGTTAGAATGTGATAAAAATAGCGACCTACTACGGCAAGCATGCGGGTTCAGATGCTTGACCAAATTTATAGACCTACTACATTGGCGGCTCACGTAGTCACATTTGGAGTCTATCAACCACTAGAACGAACTACTTTTCTGTTTTAAGTAAAGGTTTGGAAATGATCTATTTACCAATACTAGAACTACATTTGTCTGAAAAGTAACTCGAATTGAATAAGCAATAATTAAATATATTATGCTTCGAAGCACCAAAAAAATAAAAAATAAAAAGTTAAATATATTATGATTGTGACATGAGGAACGCATGGATCTACATATATAACCCGCATGGGTTTGTGGCTACTTTTTCTTTTTTTGATCTTCTTTTGTGTGGATAAGAATTTGTCTTTTCGCTATAATTATTTTTGTGTAATGATACAGACAGAACAATAAACCACAATAATTTGACAATATTTACAAAATAAAATATCACATCATTTAAATTTAGGTTTATGGTAGGTCCATGTATGTATGAGTTGTCATGCTAATTTAAAAATGTTGTGATTTTTTGTTGCGTTTCTAGTATTACTATTTTTTTTTATGGATGGCTTTAATAATAAAATTCAATTACAAGATTAGTTAATTCCATTGATAAAGATTGTATATTGAATTAGAATTTTAGTTTTAGTTTTTATTAGAAAATAAGTTGTACCAATTAAAAAATAAGACTAAAAGTATATTTTTTGTTCTTAAAGTTCGGATTATTTTAATTTTGGCCTTTCATTTTATCCCTTTATGAAATTGAAAATTAAAATGTAAAGAGCCAAAATAAAAATTTTAAAATGTAAAGGATTATTAATATAAAAACAAATAAAAAATGAAGTGCAAAAATGAAAGTTTTGAAATGTAAAAGGTCAACTGAAAATAATCCCAAACTATAAACACTAAAAGTGTACTTTACTAAAAAAAAATAACAATATAAATTACTGCTAGAACACATTTGTATTTAACTTATATAGTTACAAATCATATAAACAAAAACAAAATATACATGTTATTTTGTCTTATTCATAAAATGTGAATAGTGCTTTGAAAAATTAGAATAGTAACATTATGGAACTAACATATTTACTGTGAATTTTTTCTATCGATAATTTGAATTGGTATTGTTCTATAGTACTTGTTATCCAATTAAATTATATATCTTATAAATTAAAAACTTGATTTTTTTTTCTATTCAGAGTTGATATTTATTATCTAATATCACCTTGTCATTAACTATTGGTGCGATAGTCACTTCATAAGTATAAGTACTTGTAGGGTATGGAGGACAAAAGCCGGAATTTAAGTTTTTAGAAATGAGCTTCACACACATATCCACGTACATTAAGCTAGCTAGAATAGAATTTCTATTATGTATCAAAAAAAAAAAAAAAAAAAAAACTGTTTTAGCATAGTCATCTGACATCCAATCAACATTTCTTTATTTTTACGAACTTTAAAACATATACGGAAAAGAGAAAAGTTCAAATTAAATTTTATTTTATTTTATTCATTGTCTTGGTATATATTATTTCCAACATAATATTAAAACCAAAAAACAAAAAATAAAATTCTTATTCCATCCAATAATTATAGACGGAAATCTTTACTTGTAGGTAGGGATGGCCATGCCCATTGGGTAATGGATATCCAACCCTACCCGATCTTGTGATGAGTTCTTGGCCTTCAATAAAAACAAAATATACATGTTAGTTTCTCTTATTCATAAAATGTGAATAGTGCTTTGAAAAATTAGAATAGTAATATTATGGAAGTAACATATATACTTTGAATTTTTGCTATCAATAATTTGAATCGGTATTGTTCTATACTACTTATTATCCAATTAAATTATATATCTTATAAATTAAGAACTTGATTTTTTTTTTTTTCTATTCAAGGCTAGTATTTATTATCTAATATTAACCTTGTCATTAGAGCATTCGCATCCGAAAATTGTATCATATCCTATTTTACCATCTCAAAAAGCTACTTTATCAATTGTACCATACTATTTTACAATATTCCTAACATCCCAACTTTTATTTTACAAATACAACAAATTAAAATAATATTTCTATACAATAAAATAATATATCCCAAAATCATATCTATTCTCTCCCATCTCTCTCCTCTCTCTAATTTTTACCTCTCATCCAGCTACAACTTCCACCGGAGCCTTCATTTCTAGCGAGGTGGTGAAATAGTCTGAAGCCAAACACCGACGATATCCGACAACCAACAAAACCCGTAACATCGAACTTGAGAGAGCCACAACCCACTTCAGCCATACCCACCTCTTCCTTTAAGCACCAATCATAGCAACCAAAAAAAACCCACAGAACCCAGAACTCCAAACCTGCCAATCCACCGATCCACTAACCCATGACCCACACACTGGCATGGAGGCCTAACCACCGGCACAAAGAGAGAGAGTGAGAGTTGAGAGCAATTCACAGAGAGAGAGAGAGGGAGGCGAAATGAAGAAAGAGAGATGGTTGAGAAGTCTAACATAGAGGAGAGAGAAAAACTAAAACAGATTAAAAAACAAATATAATAGTCTACAGTGCCATCATAAAAGTAGGATGGCATTGTAGTAGTATTGGAAAAAATTTTACAATTCTTTACTTTTACAATTCTGGATGTTGGAGGTTTTTGATAGACAAATACTAAATAAATGCAACATATGGCATTTAGCATTCTGGATGCGAATGCTCTTAACTATTGGTGTGATAATCACTCCATAAGTATAAATGTTTATAGGGTATAGAGGACAAAAGCTGGGGTTTAAGTTTCTAAAAAGGAGTTTCACACACATATCCATTTACATTAAGGTAGAATAGAATTTCAATCATGTATAAAAAAAAAAAAAAAAAAAACTATTTTAGTGTAGTCATCTGACATCCAATCAGCATTTTTTATTTCACAAACTTTAAAACATATATGGAAAAGAGAAAAGTTCAAATTAACTTTTATTCTATCTTATTCATTGTCTTGGTATATATTGTTTCCAACCTAATATTAAAACCAAAAAACAAAAAACAAAATTCTTATTCCATCCAAAGATTATAGACGGAAATCTTTACTTGCAAGTAGGGAAGGCCATACCAATTAGGTAATGATTATAGACAATAATCTTTACTTGTAGGGACGATAGAGCCTCAGGCCCCCCGGACAATTCCTGTGACGTTGTGACAAAATGGGCAGCAATGCCAATGGTGGTGACTAGTGAGAAAGATGTTATAGAATTCTCAGTCAGACCATTCTTGTAGGTTATTCCAAACCCACCAAAATGCATAATAAATAATATCATTTACACAAAATGAACAAAAGACCACTGCATCAAATCATGTAGTAGGCATCAAGGACAAAGCCAAAACTTTATGGGGGTGATTATGTTGCTAGTTGTGTATGACTACTTAGCCGCTAATAATATATATATATATATATATATATATATATATATAAAAAGGACTAGGTCGTTTGTTTTGAGTATAATTAGTTTATTAGGCTTAATTATTTTAGTTTTATTACATTAATTTTTGTTGTTAGGCTTTTTTTTCTTTTGGTTTATATATTTTGTTTTAGATTTTATATTTATAGATTTTTTTATGGTTTTTTTTTTTTTAGTGTTTCAACTTATGACATCCACTCCTGATATCATCAGATCAAGATACCAATCGGTTATTGGTGTAGGTGGGGATTGAACTCTATATCTCTTATTCAACCGTCAGTGACTTTACAAATTGTTGATGTAATGAGTGGTTATTAGTAAGTAAAAAAATTGTGTAAATGGTGAGCTTAGATGTGAACCAATAAGAATTTACTATCTTAACAGCATGTAAAAATGTTATAAAAAAATTTGTAATTATAGCATTACTCTTAAAATAACCAATAATATTATTGTAAAAATGCATTTTTTTTACATGAACATATGAAAATGCTCTCACCCAACCTTGACCCTTCTCCCCGGTAAAAGACATAATATATTGCACGATTCTATTTTTTATTTGTTTTTTCCTGTCTGAGTTGTGCGATGTCTTATTAATGTTTCTTCTAAATAATCCTATTGGAGCAAGACTATTAGTAAAATGAAAGTAATTTACGATGTCTTATTAATGTTTCTTCTAAATATTCAGCAAAAAAAAAAAATGTTTCTTCTAAATAATCCTATTGGAGCAAGACTATTAGTAAAATGAAAGTAATTTACTTTTAAAATTTTAAGTATGTAATTTAAAAAAAAAAAATTAAGTATCATGCATCTTTGATGCTCTCTATAATATGCCCCAAGGATTTCAGTCTGGTCAGGCTTTTTTACCTACCTGAATATTCCAAACTCATTTTATAAATTGATTAATATGCAATTTCCAACTTACTTGATGTACCAATACTAAGAACATATTAAGATTTCAATACTCAGGGCAGCTATTAAACTCAATTTTCTTTGGCCGAATCTAGTCAAATAGCTGACTGAGCCTTTTTATTTATTTATTTTTCCCCTTATTGGTAGAGAAGTGAACAAATCCACAATATATATAATATACAAAAATCAAATCTTGTTTACTTGGCACTGGCCTGCCGGTGAAAAACTTGGTCAAGTTAATTCAATTTTTGGTGTATATAAATTAGTATGATATTTGCCTAGGTCATCTAAAAGTTTGTTTGACTTAATTTAATATCCGTGTTAATTATTCATCCTTGTTTTCTTCTATTCATATTTTTTTGTGTGGTAATCCATGTTAATTCATCAATTTTAGTACCACCTAATCCAATTGTTAGGATTTTTACTGTTGACTAATTCTATGATAAATTTATTTTATTTGTAATTTTGGGTAGTGTGCTATTGTGTTATTATGGTTGTAATCAAGGATGAAGGCTGAAGTTTCTATTCATTATGAATGCCTGCTCGAGTGAAAACTAGATCTTGATTTAACAAGAATGAAGGTTCAAATAGAAAGTTCCTATAGACCCTTAGTTGATCGGAATCCTATTATGAAAAATCAGATATTGCTTTCCATGGTTATTCCTGTAGCCACCTCAACCCCAAAACCATACACCTTCATAAGCAAAATTAAAATCCATCACTAAGAGGGAGATAATTGTACTTTAACAAAGATAAAACAACAGAGAGAGAAAGTCTTCCATTAATTTATATTGAATATCCTTGAAAGTTCCACTATTTTAAACACCTTGTCATCATTATCGAGTTGGATGTTGCTGTTGAAACTATGTAGACAATATCAAATCTTTGAGGACTCTTGAAGCAGTCGAGAGATCGGTTTGCAAGTGACTTATCATCTTGTACAATCGATAATTTAGAAGGTTCAAAGCAAGAGGCTGCAGTTGTTAACATGAGCTTGGACGACTTGACTACATATATAATGTGAGTATCGTATGTTCATCAATAAGTCGTGTGAGTATCGTATGTTCTTTATCTTGTTGAATGAGATTATCCACTTGATCATTGTGATTAATTAACTTCCTCCTTAATAATTGAATCAATAGGTTAAAACTCCTCTTAACATATTGATGGAACACAAATCCGTCAGTGAATGAGCAGATGGAATCACTCGTGGGATGTGAAGGTTTGCTCGACGAGGGACACCGGTGTGGCGCCTGCCACAAAGTCTCCGATGCCGAAGTTAGGATCACAGTTAAACACAATAAAGAAATAAAAGATAGTTTCAGAGTATTTTTGCCTGTCTCCGCTTCTGTTGGTTGTGTGAGAGTTTTATACCTGAGCCCATAAGGGCTAGCCGTTGAGGCTGTTAATGCTTTCTTTTGTAACGCACCTGGCCAGTAATGAGACTTTTAATAGGCCCTCCAACGGTCTTCTTGGTTGATTTGGTAACTGATCGGATCATTGATTGATCGCATTGAATAACTCTCTGCCTCGTCAGTGATGATGGCTTCCTTCGTTGTTTCTGATTACTTCGTCATGGATGATTCTCCCGTCAGTAATGTTATCTTCGTCAACGAGATGTAGAGTCGTCATTCCCGTCAGTTGCCCCCCAGGTTCTGGGGTCGTCGGTGACCCGTCATGACGATCACAGAAGATGAAAAGTTTTTCTTGTGACTCTTGGGGTTCTGTTCCGCCTTTAATGCTTAGTGGCGGCGCTACACGCAATCATGGCCACGTGGCGCTTGATGGTCTGTGGAATTAATGGCATGACCCTTGGGTTTCCCGCTGGTTTTTCAATCGTTTTTGGCCCACATTTAAAACTTCTCCTTTTCAACTTTTCGTTTATTTCTCAGAGAGCAAAAGCAAACCAGTTTTTTAGTGATACTCTGAATATTTTAAGGCTTCCTTTCTTCTCCGATTTGCCTTGCGCTGCTTCTGCCGTTCCGCCATTGGAGGTATGTTCTTCTTTCCTTTTTCTTTCTTCTTTTTCTTCTTTTACTGTATAATTTCTGATTTGCTATTCCCTTTTCGCTTCTATTCTGGTGTTGGCTTTTGTTTTTCTTTTGGGGTTTCAGTTTCGTACCTTGTTTTCCTTTTGATTTCTGTATTTTCCATGGTTGATAGCTTAGAGGTCAGGATAGCTTGCCCGTCGATCTCCTTCCTTTTTGCACGTCTAGGGGGGTCTTTGGGTACTTACCCTTTTTTAGAAAATTTTGTGTACGAAGGCAATAGTCTGAGCGTCGTTTTGAGTGATTTGTTGCCGTTGCTCCGTCAATCGCTAAATTGGTTTGAGGGTTTAGGAGGGAGAAGATTAATGTCTGAGGTTAGGTCTAGTGACCTCGAGACTGGGCTATCGTCCAGTGGTGGCCCGGCTGAAGGAGATACCGCCGTCTCTGGTTCTCGAGAGGTTAGGGCTTTTTATGCCCTTAGGGAGATTTGTGGTCTGGATGACGAGACCGTGAATAGATTTAAGGATAGGTTTCAATTTCCGTCTAGGGTTCGTGTTCGTCGTCCTAGGGAAGAAGATAGGGCTTGTCACTTCTTTCCAGGCGAAATATGTTTTTATGAGTCAGCCTTCACCTGTGGGCTTAGGTTCCCCGTCCACCCGTTCCTGATGGAACTTTTAGATCATTTTGGTATAGCCCCTGGACAGCTCATGCCAAACTCGTGGAGGATCGTCATTAACTGTATGCAAATATGGTTGGCCTCCAACGGGGATATGATCAGGATAGGTGAGCTCACCTACCTGTATCGTTTGAAAGAGTCTAAAGAGTGGGGGGATTACGAATTAGTCCCTTGGGAGAGAAAGATTAGGATCGTCAAGGGATTGCCCTCGTCATTCAGGTATTGGAAGTCGCGCTTTTTCTTTTTGTCTGGGGACGACTTCGAGACCCAATCTAGCAGTGATTGGGGTGATATCCCGAGGTTGCTCCGTCGGTGGGGAACCCCGACCTTAGGTGCGTCAGTATTTCTCCCCGTTGTTTCAATCTTGCCAATTTTGAAGTTCTGGTCTTGCTGACTTCTTTGTTTCTTTGTTTGGTATAGTTAAGAGACGGCCTGGGCTGAAGAGACGATATAAAGAACGCATAGAGACCGCCATCGGGTACGCTGAGACGATTGAGAGCTGGGACGAGCTGGTTGACCCTCGATCTCTTGCGTTTTACAACCTTGGTCCTGACCCATCTCCTTTCGTTCTTCGTCAGCTTGGCATTGAAGGCAAAAAGAGTAAGTTTTAACTTCGTCAATGCTGATTCCCCTTATGTATAACTTCGTCAATGCTGATTCCCCTTATATATACTTAAGCAATTTTTTGACATACTTTCTTCTTGCAGAGATGACGACAAAGTTCAACAAGGACATGTATGCAAAGATGAGGTCAAAGAAGGACGAACCCCTGTCCAATTTGGGAAAGAAGACTGTGCGAGTCACCGGGAAGGGTCCTGCTTCCATCCCGCTCAGCATCGTTCCTTCAATAGCTTCTGAGACGACGAGGACTGCCTCCCCGGCCGTTTCAATAGAAGAGATTCCTACTCCCGGCTCCAAAAGGCCGCGTGTGTCTGGCAAAGGGAAGGAGAAGACGGGTACTCGTTCATCCACAATATGGGATGACGAGTCTCTGGCCGTAGAAAGAGCTCACGAGGTCGTTACTTCATCGGACTTGAAGGCTCTTTCTGACCTATCCTTAAACGATGTGGCCTCTCGTCACGTCCACAAACTTGTCTAGGTGCGGGGTTCTTCTCTCTTTATCATCATTTTTTTTTTTTTTTTTTTTTTTTTTTATAGACGACTTCATAATTCCCTCCAGGTGCTGGGAGAGAGTATCCATATCACTGCTGAGTATCTCACTCAAGGGGCCAAGGTGGCATCTTTGGCAACTCGGATGGAGGCTCTGGAGAAGGAGAACTCTGACCTGAGGACGAACCTGATCACTTCCATGGACGAGGCAACAACGTTGAAGGAGAAGGTCAAGGTGTTGGAGGACGACCTCAGAGTTGAGCGCGGGTTGACTCTTGAGAAGGACGAGCAGCTTCTGGCAGCCAAGGAGAAACTGGTGACCATCGCTGCTCGGTCTGTGGAGGCTTTCCAGACCACTGACGAGTACAACACCGTGCTCTTCAGTTGGTATTTTAAAGGTTTTGAGCTTCTCCGGAGGTACATGATCAAGCATCCTTCTGGAGTCAACCTGGAGAGCCTGGATTTGGAGGAAGTGGACAAGGAGATGGCTCTGGAGGAGGCGGCTTCGTCTTCTGCTCTTGGTGATGATGCTCCCGAGGATGCTCACGAGCCTGTTGCTGACATGCCGGCCAGTGAAGGCACTGCTGATGCTTGACTCTTTATACTTAGAATAATTTTTTGTTTTGTTGTGGGTGCCCGTCTTGTTTTGGGCCTTTCTTTATGTAAATTTAATTTCAAAACAATTTACTTTATTTTGAAAACAATGATATTGGCCCAGTGTTTATGGGCTGGAATGAAGCGTACTTACTTTTCTTCTGGCTGGTTTGCATCCGTCCGTACTTTTTGTGCTTTGTTAATTAGTTGTTGATTTAATGCACTGTGCTCTTCCGTGAACTGACTTCTGTCGTTTGACTTACGTCCGTCCAGGCGGACTCTTGTCACTTGGTCTTTTAACCTCATTATTAGGGTCGTCAGTAACTTACATCCGTCAAGGCGGAATCTTATTACTTAGTCTTTTAACCAAAGTATTATGGTCGTCGGTAACTTACATCCGTCAAGGCGGACTCTTGTTACTTAGTCTTTTTAACCATAGTATTATGGTCGTCAGTAACTTACATCCGTCAAGGCGGAATCTTGTTACTTAGTTTTCAACCATAGTATTATGGTCGTCGGTAACTTACATCCGTCAAGGCGGAATCTTGTTACTTAGTTTTCAACCATAGTATTATGGTCGTCGGTAACTTACATCCGTCAAGGCGGAATCTTGTTACTTAGTCTTTTTAACCATAGTATTATGGTCGTCAGTAACTTACATCCGTCAAGGCGGAATCTTGTTACTTAATGATTTATAGGCCTCATGGTCGACCTGTACTGCCTGCGCACAAACATTGAATGAATAATACTTTTATTAACTTCAGTAATGAGTGCATTCGTGTGTTACATTTACTCATGGTATTTCTTTAAATGCTCAATGTTCCAAGGACGAGGGAGCTTTCGTCCGTCCATAGTTTCCAGATGGTAACTCCCTTGCCTAGAGTAATGAACGACGCGATATGGCCCTTCCCATGTAGGGCCCAGCTTCCCTTGAGTATGGTCTTTAGTAGCTATAGTGACTTTGCGAAGGACGAGGTCCCCTATGGCCAGACGCCTGAGTTTGACCCTCTTATTGTAATACTCGGCCATTTTCTTTTGATACTTTGTCATTCTACTGGACGCGTTGTCTCTTATTTCATCCAAGCAATCCAGGTTGAACCGCAGCCCCTCGTCATTGAGTCCCTCTCTAAAAGCTCCTCGCCTGATGCTTGTTACTCCAACTTCTACTGGGATCACTGCTTCTGAGCCGTAGGTAAGCCTGAAGGGCGTCTCTCCTGTCGGGGTTCTGGCTGTAGTCCTGTATGCCCACAAGACACTAGGCAGCTTTTCTGGCCAGGCACCTTTTGCTTCGTCGAGCTTGGTTTTGATTATCTTGAGCAACGTCCTGTTTGTTACTTCTGTCTGTCCATTTGCCTGGGGGTGTCCCGGGGATGAGAACTGATTCTTGATCCCGAGGTTCGAGCAGAACTCTCTGAAGCCTTGGCTATCGAACTGCTTCCCATTATCAGATATGATCGTCAAAGGGATCCCGAACCTACAGATAATGTTTTTCCACACGAAGCTCCGGATCCGAGCCTCAGTGATGGTTGCTAGGGCCTCTACTTCAACCCATTTTGTGAAATAGTCAATAGCAACTAGAAGGAATTTTACCTGACCTTTACCTTGGGGCAGAGGACCGACGATGTCGATTCCCCATTGCGCGAATGGCCATGGGGAGGATATGGTCGTCATCTTCTCTGCTGGAAGCCGTTGTACATTCCCGTACCGCTGGCATCTGTTGCATCTTCTGACGAGGTTAGCAGCATCCCCCTGCATGGTTGGCCAAAAGTACCCCGCTCTTATCACCTTGTTTACTAGGGATCTGGGGCCGGCATGGTCGCCACAAACTCCTCCGTGTACTTCTTCTAGGATGTATTTGGCCTCATCCTCGCCGACGCACTTCAGGTAGGGCATAGAGAAGCCTCTCTTGTACAAGACGTCATTTAGGATCGTGAACCTAGCCGCTCTCTTTCTGACCTTTCTGGCTTCGTCAGTATTCTGAGGTAAGTGTCCGTCTCGGAGGAAGGATATTAAGGGCGTCATCCAGGTGTTTGTTCCCTGGGTGGTGAGCACTGCTACCTCTTCAATACTTGGGCATTTCTGAATTTCTATTGCCACGTCTGTGCTTGTCATTCCTGCTTCTGACGACGCTAGTTTCGACACTTCGTCAGCTTCAATATTCTGGTTTCTTGGTATCTGGACGAAATCCACTGTGTCGAACTCCTGAGTTAATTGCCTCGTCAGTTTAAGGTATTTCTGCATCCTTTCCTCCTTTGCCTCGTACTCTCCACTGATCTGTCCGATTACCAGCTTTGAATCACTCTGGACCAGCAAATTTTTGGCACCAAGAGCTTTTCCAAGCCTCAAGCCCGTCAATATTCCTTCATATTCGGCTTCATTATTGGTGGCTGGGAATTCCAGTTGAACTCCATACTTCATCACTTCTCCGTCGGGGGTAGTTATGACGACCCCTACTCCCCCCCTCTTTTGGGCCGACGAACCATCTGTCTGTATTGTCCATTTATCAACTTCGTCTGTAGTTCCTTCTTCGTCTGGAAGAGTGAATTCGGCGATGAAGTCAGCCAGAGCTTGTGCCTTGATGGCTGCTCTTGGATGGTACTCGATGTCAAATTGGCTGAGTTCGATTGCCCATTGGACCATTCTCCCTGCTGCTTCTGGTCTGTTCATTGATTTCTTAATTGGCTGATCCGTCATCACAAGGATAGGATTTGACTGGAAATACGGCCTGAGCTTGCGCGAGGCTACTATAAGCGCGAACGCAATCTTTTCAATCCTCGGGTATCTGAACTCAGCTCCTTGAAAGGCCTGACTGACGTAGTACACCGGGAGTTGCTTTTTGCCCTCTTCTCTAATCAAGGCTGCGCTGACTGCCGAGGCTGACACCGCCAGGTACAAGTATAGGTTCTCCCCTCCTTTGGACGGGCTCAGGAGAGGTGGACTGCTCAGGTATCGCTTCAGCTCTTGGAACGCTGCTTCGCATTCGTCGGTCCAAACGAAAGCTTGCTTGAGGGTTTTGAAAAAGGGCAGGCATTTTTCTGTGGCCCTAGAGACGAACCTATTTAGAGCTGCTATCCTTCCTGTAAGTTTTTGTACCTCCTTGACAGTCTTGGGTGGGGCCATGTCAATGATAGCTTGTACTTTTTCTGGATTGGCTTCTATTCCTCTTTGGGACACCATGAATCCCAAGAATTTTCCCGAGTCTACCCCAAAAACACATTTGTTTGGATTCAACTTCATCTGGTGTTTTCTCAGGGTTGCGAAAGTCTCCTCCAGGTCGTTCAGATGTGCAAGCTCTTCCTTACTCTTGACGAGCATATCGTCTACGTATACCTCCATGTTTCTGCCAATTTGTTGGTTGAACATTTTGTTTACCATCCTCTGATATGTAGCTCCAGCATTTTTCAACCCAAAAGGCATCACCTTGTAGCAATAAAGTCCCTGGCTGGTGATGAAGGCGGTCTTCTCCTGGTCTTCTTCAGCCATCTTTATCTGGTTGTACCCTGAGAAGGCGTCCATGAACGTCAACAACTTGTGTCCAGCGGTAGAGTCCACGAGCTGGTCTATCCTTGGTAGAGGGAAGCTGTCCTTTGGGCATGCTTTATTCAGGTCAGTGAAGTCTACACACATTCTCCACTTTCCATTTGGTTTCTTTACCAGGACGACGTTGGCGAGCCATTCTGGGTAGTATACCTCCCGGATGAACCCAGCCGTCAATAGTTTGGTTACCTCTTCTGCTACTGCCTGATCTCGCTCTGGAGCGAAAGTTCTTCGTCGTTGCTGAACGGGCTTCCTGTTGGCGTCCACATTCAGTCTATGCTGGATGATCTCTGGAGATATGCCTGGCATGTCCTCGTGACTCCATGCAAAGACATCAAGATTCCCTTTAAGGAACTTTATGAGTTTCGCTCTCATCTCAGGGCTTAGCGTCGTCCCTATCCTGGTTGTCCTGTCCGCATTTCCTTCTACCAACTCCACTACTTCCAGGATCTCCATTCCGTCTTCCTCTTTTTCTTCTATCGTCCACGTGTGGTTCTCCTTTCTTGCCAGTACGGCCTGGTAGCACTCCCTTGCCAGGACCTGATCTCCCTTCACTTCACCTACACCATCGTCTGTTGGGAATTTCACCTTCAAACAGTATGTGGACGTTGCTGCCTTCCATTTGTTTAGGGTAGGCCTCCCAATGATGACATTGTAGGACGAGGGGCAATCTACAACCAGGAAATCTACTTGTTTGGTCAGCTGCAACGGATAGGTCCCTGCTGTCACCGTCAGAGTCATTATACCCCTGGGGTAGACCCTGTCTCCACTGAAACTGACAAGCGGAGAGTCAAAAGGACGGAGCCTTTTTGGATCTAACTTCAACTGCTGGAAGGCTGGGAGGTAGATGATATCCGCCGAGCTTCCGTTATCAACAAGGATCCTTCTGGTATTGAACCCTTCTATATTCAGCACTATGACCAGGGGATCGTTGTGAGGCTGTTTCACTCCCCTGGCGTCTCCTTCATTAAAGGACATATCTTGGTATGTTCGTTGGTACTTGGACGGAGGAATGGCGTGGACGCTGTTTACCTGTCTGTGATATGCTTTTCTAAGCGATCTGAATGACCCTCCTGCGAATGGTCCTCCCGTGATCGTGTTTATCTCCCCGATCACTTTGCGTGGAGGTTGGGATGTATGGTCGTCATCCCGAGTGAAGGATTCCTTTTGGGTCCTGTTGTCGTCTCTGAACTTGCTATATTCTCCTTTCTTTACATATTTCTGCAACTTTCCTTTCCGTATTAACTCCTCTATTTGTTCCTTCAGGTCTCTGCAATCTTCTGTGTTGTGGCCGTGGTCTCTGTGGAACCAGCAATACTTGTTCTTGTCACGTACGTTGGGGGACGAGTGTAATGGCCTGGGCCATTTGAGATAATACTCGTCCTTGATCTGCGTGAAAATCTTGTCAACAGGCATAACCAAAGGAGTAAATTTTACCTGACGAGGATTTTTTTCATCTCTCCTTCTATTCCCGTCACTGTTCCGACGTTCTGGTCTGTCTCTCTTTTGCCCTCTGCAGTCGTCTTCCCTCTTGGACTTATCTCCTAGCCTCTCGGTATCTTTTATGGCAGCTAGAGCGTCTTCCGCGTTCATGTATTTTTGGGCCTTCAGGAGCATCTCAGCCATTGTCTTCGGGGGGTTTTTGGCAAGAGAGGCTACAAGGTCTCTGGATTTCAACCCTGCCTTGAAGGTCGTCAGTTGCACTTTGTCATCAGCTTCGTCCACCTCCAGTGTTTCCCGGGTGAATCGCTTGACATATGACCTCAGAGTCTCCTTCTCTCCCTGTCTTATGGTGAGTAAGTAATCTACTGGTCTCCTTGGGCGTTGTCCCCCTATGAAGTGACGCAGGAAAGCACTACTTAGCTGATCGAAGTTGTCTATGGACAAGTTTGGCAACTTAGTAAACCACTCTCTTGCAGCTCCTTTGAGAGTCGTAGGGAAGGAACGGCATAATATCTCGTCAGGTGGTTGTTGAAGGCCCAGAGTCGTCTTAAAGGTATTAAGATGATCCTGAGGGTCCTTGAGTCTGTCGAATGGTTCTAATTGAGGCAGGCGAAACTTTGACGGCACGGGGCAATCAAGTACTGCTGCAGTGAAGGGCGAATCTGTAGCCCTTACCATCTTGTCTACACTCCGGTCTGTCTTTTCCTTGATAGCGCTCCTTAGTTCGTCCATCTCTTTCCTCATTTCCCGAAGAAGATCTGAGTTCTGTTCGTCCGGAGTAGTTGGTCTCCGGGGGGTTTCCCTCTGTTGGCTATCCCCCTCTCCCTCCGTGTTACCCTTGGACCGGTTTTCTTCCTATTGAGCTTGTTGAACCTGCTGGAGCCGCAGCTTCATTTCCTGGTTCTGCCTGGTGAGTTCCTCAATGGTGGCTGCCAGGGCTTGAACTTGCTGGGCCAAGGCTGTTGAATCTGGGTTGGATTCCATCTGGATATGGTGAATTGATGGAAACTACGTTTTCGAATGTAAATCTGAAAACTCGTTCCCACAGACGGCGCCAAACTGATGGAACACAAATCCGTCAGTGAATGAGCAGATGGAATCACTCGTGGGATGTGAAGGTTTGCTCGACGAGGGACACCGGTGTGGCGCCTGCCACAAAGTCTCCGATGCCGAAGTTAGGATCACAGTTAAACACAATAAAGAAATAAAAGATAGTTTCAGAGTATTTTTGCCTGTCTCCGCTTCTGTTGGTTGTGTGAGAGTTTTATACCTGAGCCCATAAGGGCTAGCCGTTGAGGCTGTTAATGCTTTCTTTTGTAACGCACCTGGCCAGTAATGAGACTTTTAATAGGCCCTCCAACGGTCTTCTTGGTTGATTTGGTAACTGATCGGATCATTGATTGATCGCATTGAATAACTCTCTGCCTCGTCAGTGATGATGGCTTCCTTCGTTGTTTCTGATTACTTCGTCATGGATGATTCTCCCGTCAGTAATGTTATCTTCGTCAGCGGGATGTAGAGTCGTCATTCCCGTCACATATATTGTCTCTGTGTAATGGAATGGAACATGAAATTTTGGTCCTATACTCCTATCTGTCTCCTTTATGCCATGATTAAATTATCATATTTAAGATGGCAGATCTTGTGTTCGAATGCATTCAAACAACTTTGTCAGAGCACCATGTTAACAGAGAATCAAAATAATGCGAGACTAAGAAACACACGGCAGTGGTGATGGATATTTGACTAGTTGTATCATATGTGTTATTAATTTAAAGAAAGAAATTACACGACACTATTTGGACTAAGGCGCGACCTCTTCTTTGCGCACGTATCTAACCCAATATCTGAGATAATTTATGTTAACCCATTAGTCACCACAATTAAAAAGAATAAAATAGTCTCTCTCATTTTCAATGTGGGATTAAACATTTTCACTAACTCCTTATCTTCCATATTCACTCTCACATCTTTACATTTATGTTATAACATTTATTCATTTTAATTATTTAATATTAAAATGCTCCAACATCATATAATGTAAAGATTATGTCAATTTTCTCCCGCTCGATGTGGGAGCATTCGTATCAATAATTCATGCAAAATTTTTTTTTTCAATTTATCATAAGAATCTTTTTATTTTTTATTTTTTTTATTTTACATAGCTCACTTTTCAAAACACCTCACATCTGATTATTTATTTTACACTTTTCTCTTTTCTTCACCCATAATAATTACTGTAGGGACACGATTTTCAACGTAGGCCCAAAATGTATGGATACTGGCCCAGTGAACCTAGTACAGTAAATTTGTAGAGAGTGAGTAGAAGAACTAGGCTTTAGTGAATGGGATAACAGTTATAATGAATTTCCAAGACAATCAAACAAAAATGAACCAAGTTTGTACAAGAGAGTTTGTCCTCGGCACAATTTGAGGAGCTTTATTTCAGTATATATTGGATGATAATGGTCACAGGAGTTATTGAGATTGCTACAGTGCTTTCTCTTCTCCCTTTCTCTCCGATCTCTAGGGTCTCTACCCTTATTTATACTACATATCTTCCTTCATTTCTACCCTACACGTGGATAGTTGATGGTTTATGCTGATACTTGTCCCATCAGCCCCCTCTAGAAGTTTTCTGGGGTGGTTGTAAGGCTGCAATAATACTGTGCAGAGATCACTTCCTCATCAATGCAGCCAGGGAGTTAGCTGGGGTGCATTCAATGTGGTAATAGCAGTTTTTCCCAAGATATTTTGGGATTCTTCTCTGTCTTTTGTTCCTGCAATACTTATCCATATTTTCAGAACTTCATGGATCGCACCTCTAGATGGTAGGCATCCTTTACGGACCTCGGCCTTGGCTAGCCGAGGACAAATTCATCCTCGGCACAAACTCCTAGGTCATTATGTTCAATATTGTCTTCCTTATCCACTAGCATGGGTTTCCTTGGCTATACTTACCCATCCTTGGACGGCCCCTTATCCTTGGCTTGGGCCTTAAGCCCAAAACTCATTTGTATGATCTGGGCCCATGACCCCACAATTACCATCTACTCTCTTATTTCATCATCGAAATACGTAAAGAATAAATACGAAAATAAATACAAAATGAATAATACCAATATAAATTTACACGGTTATTGTAACAACTATATATTTTTACACAATTTTGCTTAACATGATATGAATAAATTTTGAGCTTGATTGCTAAAATGTGATTTTATTTTTTTTTTCCTATTTATACAAGCTACTTTGCAAGTGCTCTAAATATCAGATCTACTGGTACATAAGCATTGTATATATAACATAAATTCCTGACTTGTGTTGCTCAGTTTCATCATAGATTGTTGGGTGCACTACACTGTTACATCATATATGATTGTATTTATATATATATTAGAGAGTTTTAACCTATAGCATCCGATTTTGATGATATTCTTTAATCATCAGACCAAGACAACAATTAGTTTTTATATTTTGTTCGTATATAAATATGAATATTCTTAAATATGGCCAGGTAATTTTTTATTTGTTCTATTTTTCTCTAGCTCTTTTCACTCAGTACTATCTTTCGAATTAGCAGCCATAATTGATATTTTTATTGTATTCTAGATCTATGGAACCAGTGGTAACTTCTTAATTTAGTTTTTATAATTTAGACATTTTTTATGCCCTTTAACATTTATGTTTTTATTCCATCAAACAAAAAATTATGTTTTTATCATTTAAACTAAAATTTACCTTCACACACACACACACACATATATATATATATAGACACACACGGGGAATTGAGGTACATGAAAGCCCAGATCTGAATTGGGGCCCCAGGTCCTTTACTGTGCATTTGGATTTACCTGGTAATCTGTTCAGCACATTACCAGGCTTTTGAGCTGAACAGTGAATGCTGACAATATCCTGATTAGCCTTGTGGTGTAGGTGCCAACTGCCAACCGAGCACTAACCTATTGGCATTACTCAAGTAGAAGGAACTTTTGAGAGATCAAGAATCGAATGCTAAAACTTTAATTTTGTATATTTATATCATTATTAGAAAATATTATCATCCTTATTTTAAGTTAATTAATGGTTTCATATTAATATTTGGTTTTGGGCAATGTTAAATAATTAATTTTGTGCTTAAAATGAATTTTAATACATAAATTTGTAGGAGAATGAAATTAATTCTAGCAAGATGTATTGAGAAAAAGCATGAGAAAAAGCACATAATGATGGGAATGGAGGCTGAAAATCAGATTTTTTTTCCAAACGAAAATTCTATTTGTAATAGGATTTTTTGACCTATTTAAATGCCCTTTAGGTAAAAATAAATAAATAAATAAATTCAGGGGTAGCATCTTTGGAATTAAAATTAGGTTTTCTTAAAAAAATTTAGGGTTTGTTAGAGGTTTTGCTAAGGTAAGGGGTGAAATTCAACCTTCTATTAGTATGTTTGTAATAATACTTTTATGATTTTAATGTTAAGTTTTTGTATTTTTGATTGATTTACTTATCAAGAAAAATGTTTAGTTTTGTATAATTCTTTAATTTAATGTAGACTCCACATACATTTCAATGCTTAGGATTCCCTACGAATTATAAAACTAGTTTTTTCTTGCCTAAAATTAATCAAATTCATAAGATTACCTTAGAAACTCAATTCTTATTGTTATATCATCATCCAACTGAGATCATCATTTGTATGAATTTTAGTTGAGTCATAACATAAATATTGTTAGGACAACCAATAGATGTGTCATGTGAATTCCTAAACCTTAGTGTTTTAAAATATTGTTATTTACCTCCATATAATTTTTTTTATCAACCCACCATATTTCCTCTTCAATTAAAATTTATTGTTTTGGTTTATGCTATTGTGGTTTGCTAATTGTAGGGGCCTTTTTTGTTGTGTATGGTGTATTGGGCTGGGCTGCTTCCTGCGGTGATGGGCCCGAAATATTTTTAAGTAAGGGAGTTGGGGCCGATCCAATTATAACTCAACTTGGGCCGGTTTGTGCAGCCCAGCGGTGATAGGCCCAAATATTTTTAAGTAAGGGAGTTGGGACCGGTCCAATTATAACTCAACTTGGATCGGTTTGTACATAAACTTATGCCTTGTCTGCCAGGAGTAAACTTACGGCAAGCAGAACTGTTGCAAACGAGTTATGACAGACAGATATAATAATAATAACCAAAAACAGAGTATTCTGACTATTTAAATAAATGACTATGTAATCCCTACTAATAAAACATGATTACAGTCATGATGATGTCAATCACAGAGAAAGTAAAAAAAATAATACGAACTAATCAAATAGGCATAAATCAAGTTTTAAGTTTAGTCTGCCGAAGCAAAGCCAAAGAAGGGAGAACGCCTCTTCTCAATGCAAATAATCTCCCAAAAAAGGATCCTGCCGTGGGGATTAATGGTTTTGAGGGAGTCAGACCTGAATGGCTATTGCCCAAAAAATGAGTCCTTGTTTACGTTTTGGAAGAGAGTAAGATTTGAAGGAGGAGAGAGGGAAACCGATCTACCGGTGCATGCCCACTGTATTACCTCTCATTCTTCCTTAATTTTCTCTCTTTTCTTCTCTGTTTTCTTTCTTATCTTTTTTCTCTTCTTTTTACTCTATTTTTCTTTCTACTCCGCAAAAATGCTCTGTTTTTCGATCCCCTTTTCATGGCACGGCAAGGGCCCTTTTATAGTGCCTACCGTGACCAATGTTTTACCGTTTTGCCCCTTAACCGCTTTTGTCTGGTCTGGGCGTACTTGCCGACCACCAGGTCTGTGCGACATTCACCCTTACCAGACAGAGGCAAGTTTGTTTTCGTTCCTCTGTATACCGTAACACTTCTTCCTGCCACGGTATAAATGTTTTCTCTTTCTACTCTCAAGGCATGCACCCAACGGTTCCCCCTCAAACTTGCCTCTTTTGGGTGGTCTATCATCCCAGCAGGACGTATCTCCCAAAAGGGCTTAGGCAAGAGCCGCAAAATAGATCTTTTCCCCTCTCCCCACC
Source organism: Quercus robur (assembly GCF_932294415.1). Classification (NCBI taxonomy): domain Eukaryota; kingdom Viridiplantae; phylum Streptophyta; class Magnoliopsida; order Fagales; family Fagaceae; genus Quercus; species Quercus robur. The sequence goes on from NC_065541.1 coordinate 57,706,337, forward strand.
ACCAAATCATACCCCCTTTACCTCTTACCTCTGGCCCATGGCCCCACCACGTCCTATATTGGCTGGGTACAGGCTGGTGGTGTCTGGGCCTTGCGCGTGCTTTCCTTTCAGATATGTCCAAGAGTCTGCCTACCGCTCATGCGTCTGCCGTGATCTGGAGACTCTCCGTCCATATTTTCTGACCTTTTACGTGGGCTTTTCTTTGGTTTCTCGCTTCATTCAAGAGCTGGGCTTTGTCTGATGATGGGTCTTACATTTCTTTGGTCCACTTTTGATTTTCTTTATTTTTTGCAACGTTGAACTGTTATTCCTGCCGTAATAACTTAATCTTGCTGGACCTCTTTTGAGCCAGCCGTTTATCCCTTTTCTCAGTGGCCTGTCATGGGCACTGTTTTGCTTTTACTTATGGGCTCCTATGTCCCTTTGGGCTTTCCTTTGGGCATCCACGGCCCGATTGCTTTCTTTGGGCTTCCTCGGTCCGTTTGCTAATTCCACACTCCCATGGACTTTTTACTAACTTCATTGGGTTTTCCCGGCACAATAACCTTATTCTTATCTTTGGGGTTCATGGGCCTGCCATAAACCCCTTACTCTCTTAGTTTGCATTGTCTTGAGCTTGCGGTGGCCCTTTCTCACTTTTCTACCTCATACACTGCCCATGAGATGCTATTTCTTTCTTTCCTGGCTTCTTTGAGCCCGCTTGCCTCTTCAAGACCCATTTATTTATTTGTTGGGCCTGTGATCCATTATTCCTGCCGCTTGGGCCTAATGGGTTTTTGCTATCTATTTTGTCAATTCTTTGTAGCCCTCATTATTGGGCTTTCTTTCTGTCTGCCTGGGCTTCTACAAATAGCCCTCAACACTAATCAACTCTTTTTTCCAGTAAATTCATTAGGACTCACTAAGATATTACTTCATGACAATCCTATACTCGAGAGCAATATTAAAATTGTAGAATCGAGCTCTGACCAAACTAGATAGACATGATAGAAAAAAAGTCTACCTATCAGTATATAATACCCTAACCAGTGATCATTTCCTTTGCATTAAAATGCAAAGTGAAAACACTCATGTCTTGGAGATTTTTGTGTTCTTACCACTGTTCGAAGGGATGGATCAGTGTTAGAGTTCCCCACTTCTTGAGGAGTTGTTCACCAAACCACCCAGAATAACCTTTATATACCCTAAGAAACCCAAAGAAAAGGAGATACATGTGGATACATGAATGCTCAGCCATTTCACTTTCATAAATTGGGCATCAAAATACAACTTGAGGTCTAAGATGATAATTTTAAGTAAAATTGTATCTTATATAAAATAAGTAAAATATATATGTATATATTCAATTTTCTATATGATAATTTTTTTAATTAAAATCCATTTTTCTCACCTTTTCATATACAAAATCAAATAATGAAGTTTTTTAATTCAAATTTTGTTAACATTATTGACCACTTTTTCAAAAAAAAAAAAAATCGATAAATATGAGATATAATTTATTTTAAGGTGTCATAAAACTATGGTATTGTACTAACTACTAAGATCAACAACTATGATATTGTATTAAGATTAAAAATAAAAAGGAAAAAAGACAACAACTATGATATTGTTCTAAGATCAAAAATTATGGGTCTTAGACAAATAGACAATTTGCGTAAATGACCTGTACGTAGCTAAAGCCAACCCTGTTCATAAAAGAAAAGAAAAAGCTTTTTCTTTTTTTTCTTTTTTTTGAGATAAAAGATATGATATCATTAAATGGAAGAAAAGTATTACATAATGAGTGCAAACAAAGACTCAGGCAGAGCCTAGTCTAAACCAAAAATACAAAAGAAAACAGAAAATCTAAGAAGAAACTTGATTTTCGGAGGGTATCTAATCGACAATGTACCACTCACTTGATTAGAAGACAATCGCCAATATGCCGTCCTAAAGTCCTTAGAATGATTCCTCTTCGCCCCAAAATTTACCCACTATAATATCATATCCAAAATTTTCTATACACCCCGTGACGAATCCAAAACTTAGAGTTAAGGAGGGCCGTTTTGTTATTGGTTGTGTGTAATGACTTTAGCCTCCAATTTTGTTGCTACTTAGTCACTTAACTAGTAGTTGTTTAAAAATTTTTAAAAGGTCAAATTGTTTGTTTTAGGTACAGCTGGTTGATTAAGCTTAATTTTTAAAAAAAAAAATTTACTATTAGTAATTTTTGTTGTTGCACTAATTTTTTTGGGTTTGTATATTACTTTTTTAGATTTTAAATTTATAAATATTTTTTAGTGGTCTTTAAAATGAGGAAAATGTTTGAACTATAAACTCTTTTTACAAATTGTTGATAATGTAAATGACTGGCTCAAATGCGAACCAATAAGAATTTGCTACATTAACAATTTGTAAAAATATTATAGAAAAAATTGTGACTATAACAATACTCTTAAAATAATTAACAATATTTTTAAGGGAACAAAAGTGTAATTTTTTAAAACAAAATTGTTAAAATTAGTACCCATATATATAATAATATTTTTTTATAAAAAAAATTTGGGGGGCTCTCCGTCCATGAGCTAGACTTATTGCCCCCAAGTCCAACCATGGCTCTGTCCATGAGCTAGACTCATCCATATCAGTATAGATTTGGAAATGACTCTACAATAAAGCTGCAACTATGGCCCCCAAGTCCAACCATGGCTCCGTCCATGAGCTAGACTCATCCATATCAGTATAGATTTGGAAATGACTCTACAATAAAGCTGCAAGTACAAAGCACCATCATTATCACAAAAGGGTGGGGGTGGGTGCTGCCAAAGCACAATATCACAGACATTGGCATTATAGAGTTCGAGACAGAGAAAGGGCCAGAATAGAAACAAAACAATCACTTCATCTTTATATTATCATCTTCGCTGGAGATGCATAACTTATTGCTTCGTGTTGTGTGGCCTAGAGATGCCGTGTCCTAGTTAAGAATACCGTACGAGTATGGGAAACCACCATGATATTTCAGCTGCATTCATCACATGCATGTTTGTCTGATATATAAAGTAGTGACTGATGGTTGATTGATGCAACTGATGTATGTAATCCCCAAGTACCCTCACGAACCTGAATTATTTGAAGATTACTAGGAGTGTTAGAAAACCACTTAATCCATATAAATGATAAATACTACTTGTTAGCATTTGATTATCCTCCATCATTGTAGAATTATATCAATTTGGAGCAAATGTTCAATGTTGATCACCAGCCTTCTGGTTTTTGATATATGCATGGATAGTTAGGCAGACAATAATATTTTCTTTGCTTGGAAGTTGTCTACTGAAGAATCCAAGTACAACCATTATCTCCTTCCAAGTCTGTCCTTGCATACAAACCACATTTCTGTACCCATTCAATATTATTTCTGGTTTTTATCGCACTTTTTCAAATTCGTTGCAGAAGATATTAGATTGGGTATCTCTCTCTCTCTCTCTCTCTCTCTCTCTCTCTCTCTCTCTCATATATGATGTATAATCAGATTAGTAAATAGTAAAACTATACTACATCAACACATAGTATAAAACTTATGAAAGGTTGATGGAAAGACATGACAAAAAAGTTTTGGGACGCAAAATAAATTCTTTAAAGTTTAGGGAACAATGCAATATTTTACTAATTTATTTATTTATTTAAGGCTACTTAGCATCTGATGGCATCTAAATTTTTTTTTTTTTTATATTACCGTTAACTGCATTAGCTTTTTTTTGTTCACCATATATAATGGTAGGAACTATTTTGATATGATATTTAAAGAGTTAGGGACTAAACTGACACATTTGAAATATTATAGACCTTTTTTACCAATAGAGCAAATGTTAATAATCAAATTTGTTAGGTCTAATGATTTAAGTGTTGGCAAACCATTACAAATTGTAAGTTTTCTTAAGTTACAAGGTGTATTTTTTCAAGTCTAAGATGAAGACCTAAGTGATAATACCATTCACATTGGTAGAGTCATAAATTTATCAATATAACTCTACAAAAAACTATTTTATCTGTTTTACCTTCTCACTTTACAAAACACCAAATATTAGTAATTTTATTTTAGCTTTCAATATAATAAAATAATATAAACAACACAATAAAATAAATTTTTTTTATAACATATGAACAATAATGTGAACACGTGAATGAGTTACAGTGTAGTGTGAACACGTGAATTATAATACAAAGTAATGTGAACACGTGAATAATAATACAGTGCACAGCCAAAAGTGTAAAGCCAAATTAGTTGGGTTTGGCTCCACCAATATAGGCATAGTTTTAGCATCACCAATAATAATGCTCTTTGTAAAATCAAAGTATTTCTAAGATGCAGGCAAAGAAAACGAAAAGAGATTGGAATCAACTATGGAGAAACAGAGAGGGGGAAAGAGGGAAAATACTTCATGTGAAGATTGTTTTTGCTTGGCATAGTTCATGTACAATTACGCAAGGCTCGTGTGTGTGTGTAGATCTCTCTAAACATTGGTTAAGTTACTAACATGCATAATCAACTCGCTAAACTTGTCTCTAACAAACTGAACTAGCGTAACAGATTCTAAAACAAAATCGAAACAAACTTTCCCTAGATAATAGCTAATAATGGAATGACTGCATTTAGGCTGCTTCATTAAGAACTTGATGAAACAATGTTGTTGGCACTGGTTGAAACATGTGTGTTTCACACTTCAGTGATGACACATGACTCTTTAAATGACTTAAGAGCAGCACGTGGCTCAAGTTTTGATTTGCCTTCCAAATCGTCATCATTCAGTCAAACTTAATTTGTGCAATTTTCATTTTAGCCTAATTTGAATAATTTGATTGATCCACTGCATAATAAACAAGGGTCTAAACAACCCAACATAAATAGTATTTAAAACTTTTTTAAAAAAATGAGAGATGAAATTCAATAAACCCGGTATTTGATAGATGGAAATTGCAATTTACTTTTCAGTTAATATGAGATTGAGATTATAAAAAAAAAAAATATATATATATATATATATTTATTTATTTAATAAAAAGAGTTTTTTTTTTTGGGTTGAAAAATTATTGGAATTAAAGGAAAGGGAAAATACTGCCCCATGTTGTGTAGGCCGAAGGTCTATTGGGCCTATAGTAGACCACGAAAAAGGAACTGGATTAAATGGAATGGTGAAAGGCTTTTCTGTGATCCATAGCATTACGAAAGAGATCCAAAAACCAAGTGCCACGACAAACATGATTACTGTCAATGCTATATTATTGGGCTCGTGTGGTACGGATTCTCATATACCAACAAAGTGGAGTAATAAAAAACAATAGAAAGCAAAACCTTTTGCCATGAACTAAAGAGATACAAGACCCATTTATTAATAGAACTGAGCTCACAAGAAATTTTATATTGAAGATGAGTGAGGCTTAAGAAAATTAGTTAGGCTTGTTTCGAACCTAATGGGCTTTTGAAATTGCATCATGAATAAGAAAGCCAGGAACGGGCCTAACATGCTTCAAAATTGTTTACTTTGATAATGGTAGTTCAATGAAATAGTAAGCGGCAGTTCCAGGATTTTATTTCTTGGAAGGGTTAGCAGTGGCAGAGTTAGGAATGTGTCATGGGAGCGTTTAAAAAATAAAATGATTAATTTTTTTTTATATACAACTTCCATATTATATATATTAATCTAAAATAAATACAATTTAGTACACAATACAACTATACCGTGTAATAGTCTAAAAAATTTATTAATTGTTTAAAGAAGTAAGACAACAACCATTGAATATATAATAACTTATTATATTTATATTTAATATTAATTAAATTAAAATATATGATAAAGAAGAATATTAACAAACCTAGGAGTGGGACTAGAAGTAAATGTGAACTAAGAAAATAAAATAAACTAATATAAATTTTTGCTTTTGGAGTGTATGGTTTTTTAACCATACACATGGTCACTCTCTTAGAATTGGAGTAAACAGAGATAAAAGGTAAGAAAACTACTTGATCAAACAGAGATAAAAGGTAAGAAAACTACTTGATCAAACAGAGATAAAAGCTAAGAAAACATAAATTGGAGAAAGAGAGATAGAGAGAATGAAGAAAGAAATCACAGATATAAATATAGATCAGTTGGTTGAAATGGTAGTGTAATTTTTTGTTGATGATGAAGAAGAAAAATGCAAGGAAAAACAACTTTATTTTGTTGTCAACAGAAAAGTAAGCCAAGTTCCAAATAGAAGGTTTATTTTTTTATTTATTTTTAATGTACAAGCAAAAATTTGAAACATTTTTTTCTTTCTTATAAAATTAAATATTTTAAGAGTAATGCTGTTGATACAACACTTGCACAAAAATTTCACAACAAAATATAGGTGGCAAGTTGTTAAAGGTAGGTAAAAAAAAGTGATATATTGGCAAAAAATAAAGGTAAAAAAGTGATGTCAATTGTCAGTGGCGGCTCCAAGAATTTTTCCCAGTGTGTTCCTTAAGAAGCATAAATTACATAATCTAATAAAAAGAGAAATTCATATATTGCCAACAACAACAATAAAAAAATACGCAAATACATAAAGTTTACAATTGCCTTCTACGAGTTTTCATATTTTGAAATCGTTGCATGATAGTCTCGTTATCAATGCTACAAGTTACATCTCTTTCAATATACACAATCAAGCAATCATTCATCCATTGATCTCTCATTCAATTGCGTAGTTCATTCTTTATATGTTTCATTGCTGAAAAACTTCTTTCTACTGTTGTACTAGCGACAGATAGGGTCAAAACTAACTTCACAAACAAATAGACTAATAGATAAGTCTCATGCTTCCCTATGCTCACTATCTTTTCAGTAAGTTCACTAACTCCTTGAAGCTCTAAAAACAAGTCATTGTTGTGTATATCAAAAATGTAATTATGAAGTTGAGAGTTAAGTGCCAAGATATCTATCCCAAGAAAATCAGATGAATAGAACTTTGCTAGATGTATCAACTTTTCCTTATCAAAAGCCACAAATGAATCACTTGGATTCAAGCAAGCCATAAAAGTAACAAATCGGTATTTGTCTCTGAAAAACGGTTGTTAAGCTCTTGAAGTTGCATATCTATGACTATGTAGAATAGCTCAACATGACAATGATGTAAATTTGAATTTTGTTGGTTGTTGCATCGCGGCCTACCACTAACTGCAAATATTTCATCCATGTTCAAGATAGGAATATCATGTGTAATACAAAATGAAGACACTTCAGTCAATAAAAATATCCATTCATCATCTCTCATCGCTTGCAATCGTTGCTTAGACACTTTAACAAGACCCATAGCATTTACTATATCTTGATTTTTTTTTTTTTTTTTTTTTTTTTTTTTTTTTTTTTGCAATGCTATTGACAACTTATTTGTGATTCCTAAAATGTTTTTCATCAAGTATAGAGCAAAGACAAATTCAAAAGATAAAATTGACCTCATAATAAATCGAGTTTCAACTTTTGGGTTGGAGAGGCCATCTTCTTCAATAATCTCAAGTACATCAACTACAGTAGAAAACATCAAAATCAAGTTGAGAATAGTCTTATAATATGATCTCCAATGTGTATCACCAGGACGTTTAAGATTTGTTTCTTGATTCAAACTTTGCCCACTTCTACGTACATCATTCTCTAAATCTTCTTTAATTTTGGCTAATTGTACATCTCAAAGAGCATCTCGTCTCTTACAAGAGCCTCCAACAACAGTTACTAAATTACTAGTCACATAAAAAAATTCAGCAATGTTAATGTGATTTTTAGCAACGGCAACAAGTGTCAATTGAAGTTGATAAGCAAAAAAATTGACATAAAATGCTGACTTATTCTCCTTCAAAATTAAAATTTTGAGACCATTGATATCACCTTGCATATTACTAGCCCCATCATAACCTTACCCATGTAGTTTCAATAAACTCAAATTTTATTCACAAAGTAAACATTCAATAGCATATTTGAGTGACAAAGCGGTGATACTTGCTACATGTACAATACCAAGGAACCGCTCTATAATAATTCTTTTTTTGTTCACATAACGAAAAACGAGGGCCATTTGCTCTTTCACTAAGATATCACGTGACTCATCAACTAATATTGAAAAGAACTCATTGTCAAGATCCTTGATGATAGCTTTGGATGTTTCACGTGCAATTGCATTCACAATGCCTTTTTGAATATCATGGTGGGCAAGCTTGCAATTTTTCGAAGTTTTTTGCAACACTTCATTGATAGATTTATTGTGATCCCCCAAAAATTGTAGAAGCTCAAGGAAATTTCCTTTATCACTTGAACCTTGAGATTCATCGTGACCACGAAAGGCTAATCCCTGACATAAAATGAATTTTATGCAATCAACAATTGCATTTAATTGAACCCGATATTCAATTTTATCTTAATTTGATTGCTTAACCAAAACACTTTAAATGTGTTGCTTTTCCTTCATTAAATCTTTACTTTTCTTGACAGCTTGGTTATGAGCACTATTAACTCTTCCAACATGGGAATTTAACTTCTCTTTCTGATTCCAAAGTTTGAATCACTTTGTTACAAAAGTCTCACCTCCTCCTTGCTTACCAACATCTTGCCCAAATAGGTAGCAATATAATCAAAATACTGCATCCCTTGTTTATACTATATTCCAACCACTTTCTATTTACATACCATTCGGATCTAAATCGAAGAGACTTTCTAGAAAAATATGATAAAGGGTAATCATTAGGGTTTTGGAAAACAGGTTGACAAGGGCCTTTTTGTAAATAATATCTTCTTATTTCATCATGATTATTAGGATAATAAGATGATATTTTTTCTCGTAGTTCAAAATCTGAAGGATGATTTTCTAAGTTAAAGTCAACACGAATTCGCTTAGAAGATGAAGATGAATCTTGGGTACGTGGTTTCCTTATCAAATATTTGTCCATAATTCTAGCAAAAGAATAAACAATAAACTATAAGTTCATTTGAAATATTAATAAAATTATTAATTATTGTTATTTAGTTGTTTAATTAATTTGTTTGTCTTTTATAAACTATAATTTGTTATATTGTTGTTTCATTAATTATAAAATTATTAATTGTTGTTTAGCCTAACATAGTAACATAATTTTATTTGTTTTTCTTTTATAATGTATTGGTTAATTAAATTATTAATTATTGTTTATTAGTTGCTTCCTCCAATTAATTATTGGTTAATTAAATGATTGTTTATTAATTATTAGTTGCACTACTGCACTAGCACACAACCACACACTAGCACACAGCCACACACCCCATGTGCTGCACATGATGTGCATTTACCTTGGCCCTATGCCCCCATCCACCCCTGAATTCAACAAACAAGCCCCAATGCCCCATGGCCCCCAATCACAAGACTAGAGCCATTCAGATAAAGCCAATTAATTGTATCTCTCCAAAAGACACCAACAATAACACTAAAGACAATTAATTGTATATCACCAACACCAACACCAACACCAACACCAACGGATAAACCCAAAAACAGGGTAAATATTAATAAATTTATAAACTAAAGCTAAGTAAAAGCAACAGACAATCACAGATAAAGTCTTAGAGAGAGAGAGTCTCATTTCATAATTTCATTTCACTTTCATTCTTGATTCTTCAGATAAAGAGAGAGAGACTGAGATAGAGATGAAATACCTTGAGGTTGAGGGAGCAAAGAGGCCTGAGGCTGAGGGGCGGCGCCATCGGGCAGCACATTGAGGCAAGGAAGACTGATCTCCAATTCGATGTGTTCTGCCATTTTGGAGCTCGAGTTTGAGGCCGGATCTGGCGATCTCCTTCTCCATTTGTTGGGTTAGGTTGTTTTCTTTAGGTTAGGTTTCTTTCTTTCTTTCTTTCAATATCTATTAGTGTTTGGTTGCGCCATCTATTAGTTTCTGATTTCAGTATATTGGGTTTTTTTTTTTTTTTGAGAATTCATGGGTTTGCTACCATTTGTAATTTGTTGGGCTTGATGTTGGGCTTGCCGTCCGTTTTTTTTTTTTTTTTTATGAGAATCCGTGGGTTTGCCAATTGCTCTATTACATTTTTTTTTGGGCTTTTTTTTTTTTCTTGAAAGTAGAACAAATAAATTTATTTATTTATTTATTTGAGGGTGTTCCTAATTTTGACTAAGGGTGTTCCTATTTTTTTTTTTTTTAAAGGGTAAACAAATAAATTTTTTTTTCCAAATCAAGGTGTTCCTGGGAACACCCTGGACTGAACATGGCACCGCTACTGTCAATTGTGGGTCAAAATAAAAAACTAGTTACAACTTGTCACTTACGCCCTATTGTGAAATTATTGTGAAAATAGCATTAAAATGATCATATTCAAGTTTATTTTAATTAGATTTAAACAAAATTTATGGTCAGGGTGTTCAAATATTTATTTTAGGGGAGTCGAAACAATTTTTGTAAAAGAATTTATATAAAATAAATAAATAAAAAATTCCAAGTTAGGGGTTTCATTTGAACCCCCTGACGAGCACGTAACACCACCCTTGGAAATAGTTGTGGAATAGTAAATAACATCTTATTTGAACAAAATTTCACATGCGTGTTAAAAACATAAAAAACATACAATTTATAAGTTAAATTTTCAAAATTCATATCCAATAAAAATATATAGAATTTGAATAGTTTTTTTTAAACTAATTTAGAAAAAAACTTTGTCCGATAGTTGCAGACTTAATTGGGTAGTTCTTACAAGATAAGTGTGAACCAATCCCCATCAGATATGTCGTATTTACTGGGCTTTAACCCATCCAACGTTATCACAGTTAAATGAGACCACTAAACTTCGGGCTCAGCCCACCTCCTGCTTCATGGTCCCAATCTCTTTGACTTTCACATTCTGAGTTTCTCACAATTATTTAAGTGCATCACTTACAAGTAATCTCATAGCTCACTTCCACTCATCCTTTGTTAATTCAACAAAACAGGTGTAAGCCCAAGCTCACTCTTTTAATTCTCCATAATTACTTAGCAAAATAAATAAATAAATAATCAACGAAGTTTGTGTTGTGACTTGTGAGGAAGATTTAAGTTTATAGGTATAGATCTGATTATGTATTAACCGCTCACTTTTATATTTATTATTTCGTTTTCATTCGAAATATTGTCATTAGTATTTAGTATTTAGTATAGGACTTTACTATTCAACTAACCAATTAACCATATTGTTTACATATGAATATTCTAAAAAATTGATTTGTTTAAATGGTAAGAAAACAAGTGATTCACCATGGAATAGTGGAATAAATTTATGATTTAGGAGCTTTCTTAAAATAAGAGTGTTCTCATCGAGGTTAAGAGCAAGGAGACAGGATCAGCAGGTATTAGTTAGAAACTTACAACCAAGAGCAAGAATCTGCTGGATAATTTAAAAAATATAATAAAATAAAATGAACTGCTCGGTTTTCTCATAAAGTAAGTGTGAACTCGAATACAATAAGCATAACAAAAATGAAAGCAATTATATTAAAAATAATATATGAGTTAATCCTGTCCAGGCCAACATTAATCAGCTATCACCTTTTCCAAGCATCTTAAATTTCTTTTAGCAAAATTTCCAGATATCACCTTCACTGAATCAACCAATTTTTCCTTTTAGACACTTCTCTAGATATGACCTTCCCAAAACAAAAACTTCTTACACCAAGTTCGGTTCTAAACCGGTTTGGAGTTACCTACTATGTATTGATTAAAATGACCACTTATGTGTAGTTTTAATTACATGACTTTTTTTAACAAGTCTATAAAGTGTAAACTCGTTTAAATAATGCACATAAATAATCTTGTATAAATAGTCATGTAATGAGTTTGAAAAAATAACTCAAAACCAGTCTAAACTTTGTCCAATGTAAAACTTCCAAAATATAGCTATTCGTGGAATAATATTCTCCTCACTTGAAGAAAACTGTTTTTTTTATTTTTTTTATTTTAACAGGTAGAGGTTTAGAGGAGATTCGAGTATTCCACACAGGATATACCCTAAACTAGAAACTTCAAAATTATTATGTCATGGCAATCACTAGAAAGCCAAAAATTTCCATTATTTTCAACCTAACTTGCAATTCAAAAGTCAAAGCACATATATCCTAATTTAAGATTTAAAACATGGCAAGGAATTACTCTAATTGTAGCGGATTACACTATCAACTAAAGGACCATACATCGTGAAGCAGCTGGTAATTTGTCTTATGGCTACTAGCCTACTACCCCTTGGGATTAAACTCAGTCATATCAAAGGAAATTAATTAATTAAACACAAACATGTTTGCGTGTCACATACCGTCAATTTACTATGCAATTCACTGTCACCAAAAATAAAAAAATAAAAAAAAAAATTCTTTGGCCATTTGTGCAAGAAAGAATGAAGTTCTATAAAAATAAGTACATAAAAACTCCCTAAAAAATAACTAAAGATATTTCATATTTTTTTACAATTTCTTTTCAAAATACTACGTTCATAATATTTTCACAATACTTTTACAACAAATTCTAAGTGGTAGATTGTTACATGTTGGTGGGCAAAAAATAAATTTCTATAGTGGATTCAAATTAAAAATTCGTAACAACTTATTACTTAGAATTTGTTGTGAAAATATTATGATCGTAGCATTTTTTTTTCATTTTATTGGTGTTTGAAAACAATATATCCTGCATAGATGTAGTCAAAGTTTTATCTCTATCTATTTGGCTATAATTGCCAGCTGAAAAAAAAGACTGACTTAGCGTTCGGCAGAAAGTAGCGTGAAAAATCATAAATTCTAAGGAAGCCATAGGCTATAGCACATGTAATTCCAGAATTCATGAGTGTTTTATGTGTGTGAATAGCTGGAAATCATTTGTCATCATCTTAAATTATACATTAGCAAATTAAAATTCAAAATGACAAGATTGGCTTTTTCTTCTAATAATCTTATTTTCTGAGGCTAAACCGAAAAGGTAATCAATCCTTGATAGTTGATATCACCTAAAATGTCACTAATATTAATTTATTTTATTAAATTCATGTATGAGACAGATAAAATTCTCCCTACGATTTTCCCATCTCATAAGAAAATGCCACTTCAGAAACTTAATATTTATCACAAATTTTTTATATTAGCAATGGTTAATAACACTTTATTCACATGTAATATTTACTTGCATATGATTTAGAAAAGTAATATTTTTCCTGATACTTTTTTAAGGAAAAAAAATTCCTACCTGTGTTTTTATAATTATTGGGTGGATTGTTCTATTTAACTACATATTTAATAATAATAAAAAATATTTTAAATGGATAAAGCATCACTTTAGAAATCACAAATTTTTTTGGGGGTAAAGAATTCAAAAATCACAAGTTGAAAAACAAAACCCATCTTAGGTCACAACTAAAAAATAAGTATAATATAATCGAACTCATAAATTTTTTTATAAATACATAATAAGATTTTAAAGTTATGACATCTACTCTATAATGATTATCCTTTAATTAGCATCAAATTAATTAATACATCAATGAAAATATTTTTATTGTATGCAGGACAATTTTGGCCAAAACACCAAGTGTCATTTACGGCGAAGCACAATTTATAAATGCATTCAAAGTGACAGAGACTTTTTAGTATTATTGAATTTGGGACCATAATGGCAAAGACATATTTGATTATTTTATACACATGCCTTTGTAGAAAATTTGTCTATAAAAAATTGGATTTTGGCTAAAGTGCATATATGACCTACCTTTCAAAACAATCGACAGCTAATGGTTGCTTGAATGCCAAAAACCTTCCACCAAACTATGATTAGGTGAGCAACTGCAATTAGCAATCCATGTCTATGTGCCAAGTAGGTTATCTTGTGAGCATTGAAAGCAAAAGAAAAAAGAAAAAAAAAAAAAAAGTAGTTTTGGACCACAAATTATTTTACAATCTTTTTGCGACAACTCTAATGTAACAGACTATAAGTAGTTAAGCGTCGCTTACACATATACCCATAATATTTTCTTCACCAATCACACATTACTATTTTATAGTTGTGGTAAGAAATTGTGAAAAGTTTTGTGGTCTTAAAGATTTTTTTAAAGAAAAGACGCATTTAAATACTAGGGAACGCCAGTCATAACAATAGCTTAGTGGTGTTAATAATCAAGTAATAGTTAGAAAAATAAAAGGAAGAGATAGGCTTAGCATTATCCGAGGTAGAGTGGAAGGCCCTTCCGTCTAAGCATATCCTCGGTAAGGTATAAGGGGAATATCGACAAGCAATCTTTAGCATAAGAGCATATCCAATAATCATAATATTTTATAGTTTTCTACTTGTCAGTCATCATTCATAGTTTGCAGCACATAAACAGGCAAACCACGTTGCCCCAAGGCCAATATGGAGTTTTCCAACCTTTCAACCTTGTATATACAATCTTTCTCAAAAAAAAAAAAAAAAAAACCTTGTATATACAAACTGTTGCACGTGGCATTTTCCTGTTGGAACCCTCTTTTTTTTCCTGTTTAAACAAGTTCTTGTAATTGTCAAATCTTTAAAAAAAAAAATATATATATATATATATATATATTTTTTTTTTTTTTAAAAAGGTGAAAAGACTACTCGACCATAACTGTTAAAACATATTGCGTGTGAGTTATGTGTAGGGGGTTTCATTTTTTGAAAAAAAAAATATATATAGTAAGGATTTTGTTGGGTTCAAATGTTGTTGTGTTGGCAAATCTAAGTAAAAAAATAATCTTTGATCATTAACAAAAAGAAAGGAATACATCAGAGCTGAAACAATACAACCATCAGCCAGAGCCTGACTGAATTGAGTCTTAATTTTTAATGTTTATAATAGTATTGAAACTGTTTAGAATTGTGAAGGATCAATGGCCTCAACTCTACTTGATTGATCAAGTTTAAATGAAGCTTGACTCTTTGCCTAGATTCCTCTCGACCAATTGAGTTGTAAGATTTTGTACTGAAACTTTCAATTTCAATCTATAATGACTCGGTCCAACTACTACTACTATTAAAATCAAGTTGTTGTTGTGGTGAAGTCAATTAAAGACTGGAAATTTGTGCATATTAACATCATGGATTAGAAATTTGTGCACATTGAAGAAGGTTGCTAAGAAGAACAGTCTGACCGGGTTGAAGTTACTTCAAAAAAAATACCATTTTATTCAAATCATTTTAATTAAAAACTGAAATTCTATAACTATAATTAGCTTTTTTTTTTCTTTTATCTTTTCTTTAGGGAAATGCTATAATTCTCTTTAAGAAGTTCTACTCACTTAAATAAAAGAGTTTTCGATATTTATTGCAAATGGATCCTGTAAGGACACGATTTGTAACGACCCAAAATGATATTGGGTTTGCACGTAAATAGGCCCAAACAATATCATTTATAGAGCGTGGGTTTGAAAGGCTAGGCCTTGGTCACCAGACAGTGGATTTTTCGTGGTGTTCATACATAGTTAAATCGTATTCGCTCTGGGAGTCTTTCTCCTGGAGGCGGGCTGGGAGGCTCTGGTTTTTGGCCATTTTTCCCAGCCCTTTCTCCGGATTGCTTGTTCCTCTTTTTATATTAGTCTGCACTCCTTCTCCTTCGTCCACGTGTAGGATCTATTTTTCCACGACTGATACTTGTCCCATCATCCCATACCCAAAATGGTTGGGGGTGGTTGTAAAAGTTGAAGAGCATGGCTCTATCAGGTGCAGAGTGCTTTATTGCAATTATGGCAGCCTTTTACTCGTGCTGTTCCGCACTGTGATCACCCTTCCTTTTAAGGGCATTTATGGCATACCGAGTAGGAGCTCGTCCTCGGCCATTTCCTTAGACCGTCCTCGATTCTCATGGTGCCTCCACTGCCCTATATCTCCTCGGCGCAGGCCTTGGGACTTAACATGAAATGGGTTGGGGTCACAATCTTTCTGGCCCCACAGATCCTATCACTAATTAGCCAAAGGAAAAAAAAAAAAAAAAATGATCCAGCACAAGAGTGAGAGTTTTGACCATATGTTTGCGATGGTCCATACTCCAACATCATTATTAAATGTGATGGTCCATATTCTCAAACCACATCACATCTTAGGGTAATAGAAGATTTGAACTCCTCTTGTAGCATTTATTTATCTAAAACTACAAGAGGAGTCCAATGCAAGATGTTGCCCTTGATAAAACCATATGTTTCACCTAGTTATTCATAAATCAATTTAGCATCCATTGAATAGAGAGAGTAGAGAGAAATCTTCATTTTAGGGCATTTACATCGGTCTCGTCAATTTAATATTTCAACAAAAATTTATCTAAACTCAATCAAAACAAGCATGCATCAACCTCACTAAATTAACTAAAGTTTTAATGAGGATAATCTCATATCTACATGTAGTGAGCCTCTATCCTCGCTACATTAAATTTCAATGTTGATAAAGTTTTGAGATTGATATATGTGTATGAAAATAAAAGATAGCTAAACTAGTAAAAGTAGAGTTTTTTGGATTAGTTTAGCTAAATATTTGAGGAGACTAATGTGAATATTCTTAGAGAGAGAAAGATTTGCTTAAAATGAGAAATTGAAGATGAATTTCTATAGTACTAGGAAATTGAAACTATTTATATAGGTGAAACACAAAGTTTATCAATGTTTCCCATACATATTGCTTACTCTATTACTACCACCCAGATTAATAGAAGTGGAAAAAGATTTCAAATTAAAATGGCTTCATAAGTTTGAAACTTTAATTGATAACATTAAAGACGTAGGACTCAATTTGAAATACGTTCCATTAAAAAAAAAAAATTGAAATACGTTAATTGTCTAAAGTCGATAAGAACAAATGAAAGGGAGATAAGAAAAAAAGAGAGATAACATATCTTTAAAAGTATGTGTTATAGGTAATTAAGTTGCATTTATTATCTTCTCAAAAATAAAAAGTTGCATTTTTTACTTTCTCAAAAAAAAAAAAAAAAAAAAAAACTGCATTTATTATCCAATGATTTTAATTTTTTTTTTTAAAATCGAAAAGTTACTATTTGATATAAACAAAAGTACAAATCAAATAGGATAAATTTAAAAATAAATAAATAAAAAGGTCTATATTCGATCAAGCTTGTGTGCCTATCCAAAAATTGATAAAACAGTAGAAAAAAAAAGTTGATAAGAACAATTAAAATTTTGTGTTTATCTAAAAACTATACACTATATACTTCTATTATATTCTAACTAGTATATATATTTTTTAATTAAAAAAAATTATTTCAATTTATAACTTTGAAAAAAGAGTAAGGGTTTTGTAGTAATTTAAAACGACAGGCCAACCTCTGTTAAATCCAGCGTAGACTTGTATAAATAGAAGAGTACACAGTTCTTTTCTTCATTCAAAGTAGTTCAAGACAACGTGTCTTTGTTTTGGCGGTTTTTCATAAGACGCTTCTTTTGTTACGTTTCCAAAGTAACTTTCTTTCGCTGGAAAACTCGTCACTTTTCTATATATCTCTCTCACATTCAATCAGCCTTCATTTTTTTTTTTTTTTTTTTTTGGTTCTTGTTCTTCACTAGCTGTTTATTTTTCTATGTCCATTTTTTGTCGAGTTTTCGTACTTTCTTGGAGTATTAGAATATGGGATTTCTCAGCACTTTCTTGGGGATCATTGGTTTTGGAATTGGAGTCCCTTTGGGCCTCTTGATCGGGTTCTTCTTCTTCATTTACTCTGAAGCAAAAGATGTAAAGGTAACATTTACTTCGGCAACGTAGTTATAAATTGTTATAGAAACAGATAAGAGATAGTAAAGCATCTGATCACTTGCTATATTTGATGATCTAAGATTCTGTGCCAAACTTACCATAACAATGGACAGCATTATTATCATTATGTCTTTATGCCGTTTTACTTTCTTTGTGAAGTTTACTGAACTGGGTTTAATTTTCTATAAGGAAATATTATCTTTATTGACGAACAAGATTTTTTTTTATTTTTTTTTATGGGCATTTAATTTTCCAAATATTTAAGTTATAAGTCTAAGGTTGACATGTTGTTTTCTCTAAAAATGAGTTTTACCTTATTCATTGAGCTCATATGGTAAAGTAGTTTTGGAAATTTTTAAATCAAGGTTTCATTAGTTATTTTTAATATTGAAATATGAGTTTTAAACTTTTAGCCCCCTTGTTTTTTTCTTTCTTTTTTCGGTTTGGGATAAATTCCCCATTTTTTACATAGGCAATTGATAATGGGTCATATGTTCATACTTTTGTTTAATAATCAAAGTATGGGGGATTAATAGTATATTATAATTTAGACCAGTATTTTGTTCAAATCTGACTGGTGGGTGACTATTCATTTTCATGGCTTTGTAATGACCGTCTAGAACTATTTTTAATAGTCATCATGGAAAACCTTGGCTTTGTAGCTCCTTTTCCTGGTATTTATTTTCTTATATTGGCTGGTGTCACATCATTTAAATGGTTCTATAGTCTAGTTTTCGTAAGGTTGCTAATAGTTGGGCAGCTATGTCATATGGCTTTTGTTGAAGAGAAAAGATCCTTATGAAAAGTAAATAAATTTGGCCATTGATAACTTACGCATCAAAAGACTGACCTTTTGTGGAAGCAAGCGAGTTTTTGAACCTTAAGTCAAAATTTCAATTGTTTATTGAAACTTTGATGACACATGAAATTAATTAAAAAAAAACAATGCAAAGACATTAGAAGTGTCTATTTGGGGTGCATTTGATATCTCAATGAATTGGATTGATCCCATTTGTATTCCATTTCTCTGCAAGAAGGCTGAGTTACATACTTATAAATGGTATCACTGCAAAATAGGAGCCATAATAGTAGAAAACATTGTGAGTCTTGTCATTCTGTGAAATCTCAGTAATGAGCATGTGCATGCAATGGAAACCAATCCACTTTGAAAATTATGAGAAAACAATGAGCTTATTCAAAATTCAGTGTAACATGGTGCAATGGTTTCTTTCCATCAGATGTTAAAAAATGCTTCTATATTCATTTGAAGAACAGCATCAATTCCCTTTTTGTTTTTCTGTTTTTATTTTAGAGTATCTTTGACAACTTTTGGATTTTTAGACATAACATATTTAAGCACTTTTTTCCCTAAAATTTTAGTGACATTGTCAATGATAATAAGTTCCCAGTCAATTTGCCCAAAAAAAAATGTAGTTCTAATTCTAGAATATGTGCAAAGTACTTCAGTAACTCAAAATGCTAAACGTTGCAGGAACCAGTTACCAGACCACTTTATGAGTTAGATTCAAGTGCCTTGCAAGATCTTCTTCCTGAAATTCCACTGTGGGTGAAGAACCCTGATTATGATCGAGTTAGTATTGCCTTATGATATTCTTAGAAATTCCATTTTTCTTTCTCACGTTGTTTTAAAATTAATGACATTCTTTTAGCTTGTTGATTAATATGCACTATTGTGCAGGTAGATTGGTTTAACAAGTTTATCTCCGATATGTGGCCTTACCTTGATAAGGTAATGTACTACCTCGTAATACTTTTGGCTTTCTGTCAGTTTGAACCTGTGATTAAGGGATTTTTAATGTATAGGCAATTTGTAGTACGATTAGAAGCATGGCACAACCTATATTTGAGGATTACATTGGGAAATTTCAGATTAAAGCGATTGAGTTTAAGAATCTTAGTCTTGGAACTCTTCCTCCTGCAATATTTGGTGAGTCTATTCTTGGGAGTAAATAATCTTGTTTATAAAATACTCTGTATGTGTAAAAGGCTTTATTGAATTTTCTATCTAGCACCTTTTCATTCTCTCTATTGAAATTTTTAGGTCACTAGTTTTGAGGAATTCAGGATGTGATCTACTATTTTTGTCACAAAAAATTGCTAGAAAAATTTGTAATTTCTCTTCTGCCGAACAAACTATGATTTAACTTGAAAAATAGATCTCTTTGACCGGTTTCTGTTTTAGTAAATCTCAATCACATATGGTTATGTATGGTCAATTGAAGCCACATGCATAGTTACAATTTCTACATATGGATGCTAGGGTACATCAGGCATTTGAGAGTTCTTTGGAAAATTTTGTGGAAATAACTTTCAAGCCCGTGATAATGACAAATTTTGCTCAACATAAAAAAAAAAAAATAAAGTTTGGGAAATAATATTGAGTAAAGTACCGCATGGTTTCGAGGGAAAAAGCATAGTTATTTCATAATTGTTTGAAACAATGTAGGGGTGAATTATTGCAAGATCTGTTGATTATTACTATGTGTAACAGGCAACATTAGGCTGCTCCCTATTTATAAAAGAGTAATGTATTATGTAAGGCTTTCATAAGCTTTAGACAAAGTAGATGACTTGCAGAAAGCTTTCAATGACTGACATTGAGTAGGATGTAAGCATACATTCCAGGTAGGGTACATCATTGCATTGTTCTTCTGTTGTTAATTTCAGTCTACTTTTCCAATTTTGCAGGTCTTAAAGTCTATGAGACTAATGAGAAGGAACTGGTCATGGAACCAGCAATTAGATGGGTCGGCAATCCCAATATAGTTTTGGGGTTAAAATTATTGTCTCTACAAATTACAGTTCAGGTCAGAGGCATACTCCTCAACAAAGAAATGTTTGTGTGCTCACGTGTGTTTTGTTTCTTTCAGAATTTTGACTGTGCTACTTTCAGTTGGTGGATTTACAAATATTTGCTGCACCACGGATAACCTTGAAACCTCTTGTACCTACTTTTCCATGTTTTGCAAACATAGTGGTCTCTTTGTTGGAGAAGGTGAGTGGAACATTTTGGACACTGGAGTATTTTTTTTATTTTTTTATTTTTTTTGTCTTTGATTTTTATTTTATTTTTAATCCAAAGGTGAATGAATGGATACTAATAAGAATCTTTCCGGTATGATGGTTTTTTCCTGATTATGTGCAGCCACATGTAGATTTTGGAATGAAGATATTGGGAGGGGACATTATGTCCATACCTGGTCTCTATAGATTTGTTCAGGTGCTGCACTAGTAAGTCTTCAACTAGTAGTAGTTGACATTTTATATAATTGTCTGAAATTGGATCTGTGAGAGATAACTTTTGCTAAATTTGAGTTTTGGATTTGAATTAACTAACTATTCAAGGTTCTTGCAGGAGACTATTAAGAAACAAGTTGCAAGCCTCTACCTCTGGCCCCAAACTCTTGAAATTCCTATTCTTGACGAAGCAACGTGAGTTTATATGAGATGACAAAATATGCTTAGATTTATTGATACATTTTTCGTTTCTAAATATATGTTCATTCATAAATCATATGATTTCAAATGTTAATAATGTTAGTTGAGCTTTGTACTTCATGTTAATATGCCTCTACTTTTTTTAATTCATTTATTTATTAAAAAAAAAAAAATCACTTGGTCTTTCTATAGAGTGGGCGAAAGGAAGCCTGTGGGGATCCTACATGTGAAAGTTGTTCGAGCACATAAACTACTGAAGATGGACATCTTCGGAACATCTGATCCTTATGTCAAACTAAGCCTGACTGGAGAGAAGCTTCCTGCAAAAAAAACCACTATCAAGATGAATAACTTGAATCCTGAGTGGAATGAGAAGTTCAAGTTTATCGTGACAGACCCCAACACTCAAGTTCTTCATTTAGAAGTCTACGACTGGGACAAGGTTTTTTTCCTGTTTCTCTGTTTAGTTGCTTAGAGAATGGAGAAATGAAAAACTGTGTCCTTTTGTTTATTAAATGAAAAGTGAACTCAACTAAGTCAAATACTTGTGTTGGATGTAGTTGAGTGGCCCAAGCCCTAAGATACTAAAATAAAAGTCTCTATTTCAAACAGTTTTTTTTCACATTTTTAGAACAAGTAAGTGGACCCTCATGTGCTTCTCTGTCTTTTGCTTGATGTTAAGGATTTTGAAGTTTGAAGTTACTATTATTCCTACTAGAAAAACTGTACACAAAAAGTGATCATCAATGTCTTCAGTTGGTGTTAATTTTGAATCCCTTTTTGAGTGCTTAGGATTTGTTTGAAACCAAATTCAAGGAAGAACCACTCCAAATAATCACCACAAATCATGGTGCTATTAGTTTCATGGAAGCTGGATATATATATATACACATTCTCTAGAAAGTAGCTCATGTAAAGGTCACAACCCACTTACTTTCTAAACAAGTTCAAAA
Source organism: Quercus robur (assembly GCF_932294415.1). Taxonomy (NCBI): domain Eukaryota; kingdom Viridiplantae; phylum Streptophyta; class Magnoliopsida; order Fagales; family Fagaceae; genus Quercus; species Quercus robur. Next base: position 57,728,504 of record NC_065541.1, read on the forward strand.
GGACTGCCTGAACAGTTGCTAGAGAAGCATTCTCTAGACTTAAAATCTATGCATTTCACCATCATTTTGATAAGCAGGAAATATTTTTGATAGTGCATAGAATGCCTGACCCATTTTGGTTTGGTATTTCTCTAGTCTCTATAAAAGCCATCCTACTTTAAGATTTCTTACAAAAAGAGTTGGAGTTGAGTTATACCACAGAGATTGTCTAGTTGATTTTTGCATTTATGATGAGGATTCTAGTTCAGACTTAAATTTTTTTTTCTTTCTTTCTTTCTGTGTTCTTCACAGGTTGGTGGACATGACAAGCTGGGAATGCAGTTAGTTCCACTGAAGCTCCTTACACCCAATGAGGCAAAAGAATTTAAGCTTGAATTGCTAAAGAGCTCAAGCATTAGCGAACCTCAAAACCATAAGAAGAGGGGCCAACTTGAGGTGGAGCTGAATTTTGTTCCTTTTAAAGAAGAAAGTTTTAAGATTGGTGAGCCAGTGGATAGATTTGGGAGAAAGGAAAGTGGACAAAATAGAGCATCCGACAATGAGAAAGTGAGTGGTGCAGGCTTGCTTTCAGTTATCATTCAAGGAGCTGAGGATGTAGAGGGGGAGCGCCATAATAATCCTTATGCCTTTGTTCTCTTTAGAGGAGAACATAAGAAAACAAAGGTGAATTTTTTCTTTTGGTAACAATATGATGATCATGTTTGAGCCAATTTTTCATGGATTTGGAGACTTAAAAGAGTCATCTTGCAAGTAGTATCTAGGATCCTAGATGTGCTTAAGAAAATTAAATGTTCATATAGATTTTTATCAGTAATTTATTTTATGTGCTTGTAGGTTGATGTTTGGTAGTCTTACCAAAAATGCAATGTTTAATATGAAATAAAGTTATTTTACCAATATAATTGACTAGGATAATGCATGACAAAAGCATGAAGGAACCCGATTTTATATTTGCCACCAACATCTTTCAAACTAAACTTGCTTAAAATATCAATATTGCTTAGAAGAATTTATGCTAAGCTACAATCTGAATACTTATTGTTTTTTAAATGAGTGACAATCTGAATACATCTGAGATTTCAAGTCATCAATTATATAAAAGTTCAACAATATCAAGCAAGTTTCACAAAGAGTAGTATACCAATAATTGTCTAGCTCTTTGATGCTTTTGGAAATTTTCACTCTGGCATTTTTTTTTTTATTATACATATTTTGTGAATTGCTATTAGGTTTAAGTTCAATTTTCATTAGCACCCACCCTATAGAAAACACCAGATTTAACTTTCAATTTCAAGAAACACTGTCATTGGCCATGTTTGGCTGAATTGAACTTCTCAGTAGAGATGCATTTTCAATGGTTTTTCTTCTTTTTTTCTCATTTCCCCACTTATATGAACTGTTAGCTTTTTTTTTCTTTTTCTTTTTTTGTAATTTTAAGTAAAGTTTGCCCTCCGTTTAACTTGCGGTTCAATTTGGTTTGTTTAGATGATAAAGAGAACTCGAGACCCTACTTGGAATGAACAATTTCAGTTTATGCTTGAGGAACCTCCTCTAGATGATAAGATTTATATTGAGGTTATGAGCAAGAGAACACGTATTAGTTTTCGATCAAAGGTATGCCATCTCTTTCTAGTCCTTTTATAGTAGTCTTTTCTCCACATATTATACAATTTTTCAAACTTTAATATATCTTCGTTTCTGTAGGAATCATTAGGATTTGTAGAGATTAATCTTACCGATGTTGTGAACAATGGGCGTATTAATCAAAAGTACAATCTAATCAATTCGAAGAATGGAGTGATACATGTTGAGATACAGTGGACAAAGATTTGAGAAATGGGATAAGAGGACATTGTCTTTTGAAGTAAACAATTTGAGACATGGAACAAGAGAATGTTATCTTTACAAGTTATTGCCTCTCAGTCTCAACTGATGTGAAATTGTTACTAAAGTCAGCATACAAGATTTGAAAAGTCTACAAAGGAGTCGCAGCTTACATGATGAACCAGAAAGAGGGAGAACTAAAATTTTAGGATATTGTACATTTTATTAATATAAGTGTATGCTGTATTTTTACCATGTCTTCATACAATATTTTGTCCTCATAATGCCAGTTTTTTTTCTTTTTTATTACTCATAATGCCAGTTCGCATATTGAATGAATATATAGAGTTTACCCCTTTATAATATATATTTTTGTAATTTAATGAAGTAGCCAATTTAATTCCATTATTATTTTTAATGCTTCATAATTAATTGTGCTTCTAGAAAAAATTTTAAACTATTAGTTATTGTTTAAGATAAACAGAGAGAAAGAGAGAGATTTCTGGAATGAATTTGTATAATATTTACATACTTTTGAGTAATTTCTATATATCTAAATACATCTAGGAGGCCTGAATATATAGGTCTAAGTAGTTTTTTTCCTTTTTTCTTTTGCGCTCTGATTTAAGGGGATAATGAGATTCTTTTTTTTCATTTTCTTTTTGAGAACTAGATAATGAGATTCTTGAGTTAGCTAAATCAAAGATATGATAAGGCTAGGACTAATACTAACAGATATGATACAAATATGTATACTTAACAATTTACAAGACTTCACCTCAAAAAAAAAAAAATATATATATATATATATATAAGACTTAAAATTTGTACTTATTTTTTAATAATATTTTGCATTAATGAATTAAATCATCTATATATTTTAAAATCCTCCTAGACCAATAAGATTCTCCTTGCTCTATTCAGCCAAAAAAAAAAAAGATTCTCCTTGCCCAAAACTCTTTTGAGTTATATTTTTGCATGGGATGTGGGGATATAGGATGCGGTCTTTGAGTGTGACTCTAAAATTATCTTTGATGCCTTGAAAGGCAATAGTGATCCTTGTGGCCAACATTATTGAGGGGATCGAGTAGAAGCTACAAGAATTCAGAATGGTACAACTGTGTCATGTGAGGCGACAACCTGACAAGGGAACAAACCAACACATGTATTGGCTCAATATATTAAAGATGTAAATGTTGCTAATTTTATAACTTGAATAGAGGAAAATCCTAGCATGATCGAGCCCTCCTTGGCGCAAGATGTATTAAATTTGTCTTCTTCTTAATGAAAGTTACGTATTATTTATTTTTTTATTTTTATTTTTATTTTTTTTGTCTTTTACTACACTAGCATGAGCTTTTGTTCACATTATCAAAATTCTCTAATTAGGTATTCTCTTTAAACGATATTCTTAAGCATTTCCTTCCCATTTAAATCAACCCTTGTGTTTTCTCTTTGCTTTCGTAAAGTTCGAAGTTGGGTGAAGTCCTTTCTTAAAGATCATATTATTTGAATTATTCAATTGAAAAATGGCTAGGTGAAGTCCAGTACAATTGAATTTTTTTTTTTGGAAGTTGCAGAGAATTTTACTAGTTAATAATTTCTCTATCTACCATGATTATCAATATAAGAGTGCCAACTATATAAGCACCGTCCAATTCACAATGACTTGAATGTGTAATTGTATATACTTTTCATTCATATTGTTTTTCTGTATATTTTCAGATAATGTGTAGAATTCCTTTTTTTTTTTTACCCCTATCTCTAAGAAAAGGTGGATACAATTTAATTTTGAGGTTAATAAGTCTCTAACAATGGCAGAGCAGGAGGGATATTGCTGCCATATAGCTCTGTCATCATAGAGATTAGAGGGTGACTTAAAAGAATTGCATGAATGCGCTATGTGGTAAAGAAATGGGTATATACTTTATAAGGAGGCTTTTTATCTAATGAGACGGTCTTATAAAACCATCATCTCACAATATGTGTGGATTCTACATATGTGAGTCTCATATATTATGAAAGAGATATCTCATAAGATACTTTCTCATCACTCTAATGCTTTCTCTAATTATGTTGTGGGGAGAGTATGTAATTTGTTAGTTGTTTTCTTATAATGAAATTTCCCTTATTAGCCATAAAAATAAAATAAAAATAAAATAAAAAAATTCCTTCCACGCATAAAGCATATAATAGAGAATAGAAATAAAATATGGATATGGATATGGACCAGCATAAGCAACTTGTATAATAATTATCAACTTGACCCAATTCCTAGGTTTTTTGTTCAGTGTTTGGTTATCCTTACATAAGTGGTCCTCAACACAACATGTGGTGGTTGAAAGGAGTTAAATGGTCCATGGACTCGATACCTTGTGATTTTCTTGGGCCACAACGAGAGTAGCAAAGGCCCAAGGAAGGTCAACCGAGGTAGAGAGAAACCCCGAGCTAGCAAATAAGTGGAAATAGGACCATTTTCATACAACAACGTTACATGAAATTCAACCCAAAGCCACTCACCATGATTGATGGATAATATAATGGTGGATTTATCAAAATTTGTATCTAATTAAAAAATATTGCTTTCTCAAAAAAAAAATATATAAATTAAAAAATATTGAGTGGTGTAACATTGGATGTGAATTTTGTACACCACTTAATTTTTTTTAATTGGATGTGAATTTTGACAAATCTACCATTAGATTACATTATATTTGTATATTCTCCATTCTTGTAAAATTTCAAGGTGATCAAAGATTAATAGTCATGTCATCAAATAAATGTTTAAATTCAAGTTTTTGTAGTTTAAAATAATGCATAAAATATGAGTTTATGGATCGAATAGTAAATAACATCCAATTAACATAAAAATTAGTATGAATGTTAAGAACATATAAAACATATAATTCAACGATATGATTTTTAAAATATAAATTATATAACAAGTTATTAGGTGATGTGGCATTGCTTAGAATAACACCAGGTATAAGTTGTACCCAATCTATATATATATATATATATATATATATATATATAAAATTTGACAAGAATAAATAGTCGACTCCAAAAATTTGGAACAAAGACTTTGTTGTTGTTATCACGTCATTAGCATTTAATAAATATTAATTAGTATTATTTTAGCATTTATTTAAATTATTACTCATGATATAATAGAATTTAATATACTGTATTTTAATATTAATAGAGTCAATTACCTTGTAACTCAATAAGTGAATATCATTATCTACTTGCTTTACAAGGATAATTAAAGTTCAAATCCTCTTTCTTTTTATGTTATAACCATTGAATCATTTAAAAAAATTATTATTATTTACAGATTCAAGAAACAATAGAATGATCCACCTAAATCTCTAGAAGATCTTGATTGAAGTAAAGGTTAAGACTAGTCTAACCATTTCAAATTGAATTGAGTTTGTGCGTATACACTCATGCATGCACAATCGAAACTTTGTTGAATCTCATTCTCCATTGAGATCATATAACTCTTGAACCTTCATTGAAAGGTCATCCCAAATGTCAATATTGTCACCCTAAATGTCAAATTACCTCAACATCGAAAAACTTAAATGTCACTGAAGAAACCCCAAATGATCAATCATCGAAGAAACTATTTGATCAAACTTTTGCATATTATTTTTATTATTTTGAAGAAAGAAAGAAAAAAAAAAGTAAGAAAGAGACTTGCATATACACAATGTCGGACATGATTTTAAAAAAACACATGACCCCACTGGATAAATGGATTAGGTCTGACTTACCTTAATCAAACACAAGTTATATCATTATCAAGGAAAGCTGCTGGCTAGTTTGTGTGACTCTGGTGGATTTTGCAAAGTCCTATACAAATACAAATCATTCTCACTATGGAAATAAGAGTCGGCTAATTAAACTACAAGAATACAGAGTTAGTGTCATAATGCTTTTTTGTTATGTTATAGTGTTATACAATTACTTTGCCAGCTACGTATTGCATAAAAAGTTTGGCCAGTTGCACCATATGATTGGTTTCATTTTCACATCAAATCATAATAGTTTTGAATTGAAATCTCCTTTTTTTTTTTAATTTAAATATTTTTGGTTGTTATTTCAATTTTCCATTATGCCATAATGGAAAATATTGACTTAATCATCATAGAAGAATTTTTGTCAACCCTTTTCAATTACTTGGTATAAATAATGGGTTATCCGTTTTTAAAAAAATTAATTTGATAAATGCAATGGTATTTATGGTATCTTTTTTTTTTCTTTTTTTTCATTAAAGGCCTATAATAGTAGTCTTGTTATATAAAAAAAAGGTTTCATTTCTATTTAACTTCCAAACAAGGCACATTTCATTTGATTTGTTTACTTTCAAACATCCAAACAAGAGAGATAAATATTTAATTCATTTTTATTTTATCAATTCCGTTTGATTCATTTTCTTTGTAAACTTTCAAAAATAGTGTTAATAAAAATATCATATTCAAAAGAATTCAAATGTATCTATTTACTTGTTTTTAATAGATCTTTTAAATATATTTCTTTATCATTTATGATTTAGAAGATTATATAGTTTTTCGCTGTAAAGGAAATCCATCGACATGGTATACTTAAGGGCAATTCCCCCTCCCCTTGAGAAAATAAATTTTCCCTATAAATGATTGAAGTTGCTCCCATATCAGAGTGTTTTTTTAATTTTTTTTCAAAATGAAAATGTTTCATTTTATAGTTTAGATGTAGTTTTTATGTATCTAGAGGTGATTTCATTCTAACCAATAAGAAAAAGTAACTAGTTTTAAATAGTTTGACACTATATTCATAGATTTAGGCTCTATTTGGATAAGTGATTTTATCATGAGATGAACTGTCTCCATTTCAAAGTAAATTGAAAGCATCCTCCCCATCTTGAGTAATTATTTAGTACTCTAGGAGTACAACTAAATATGATATATGAGTTGATTTATGCTCTAAAATCATTGAATTATTCATGGTTCATCTGGTTCAATGGAATGCAATTTTATGCAAATTTTACAAAGAATGGATGGCGTTAGGTTTTGAATTTAAGAACCCCCCACCCTCTTAAGGGGTGTCCGGCATGCCAACCATTAAGTTAACTAATTTGTTTTGTTATCAATTAAATTCCTATTGTGGGTTTCAATTAACTTAATCAGTAAAATTTCTGATGGTTGAATAAGAAATCTGAAATTTAATCCCCGTCAACACCAAAAACTAATTAGTATTTTAGTCTGATAATAAAGAGATATTATCAGGAGTGAACATCATAAGTTGAAACTTTCTCAAAAAAAATTTTGAATTCCTATTATATTTGTTTTTTTTAAGAGGACTAATAGTTTTCCATTTTATTATATCACCTCTCTCTCAATATGTTATTATTTACTAAATTTAATAGTAATTTAAGAATTACATATGTTTAATATGTGAATGTGCAAATTATAAATTTATATGGAAAATGGTTTTATTTATATCAAAATGCTTTTTATTTGATAGATAACTAAACACAATTTTTCAGGTTTGTTTATAGTTTATTGTTTTCTATTAATTTTATAAAAATTCTAAAAATTCATTTAAAAGTTGTTTAAAGTGCTCTTTAGATTTTTATTTTTATTTTTTATTTTTAGTAAATGTTGCTAACTTTTAAAAATTTAAATTTTGATTTGTATCTTTCTAAAAAAAATAAATTCTTTTTTTTTTAGAGAGTTTCAACCTATGGTGTCCGCTCTTGATGATAACTCTTTATTATTAGACCAAGACACCGATCAGCTTTTGGTGTAGGCAGGGATTGAACCCCAGATCTCTTATACAACTATCAGAGACTTTACTAGTTGAATTAACTGGAGCCCACAAAAAAACAAAAAAAAAAAAAAAAAAAAAAAAACCTTTATTTGTATTCTTAATCATTAAATTAATTATGATATCATCACGATTTAACATCAGTCGAACCTTAGTCCGACTTTCAAAACCTTATAGTCTTGCATTTCCTTAAAATATTTTAATATTTAAAATGACAGCTCACTCTCATTTTAATATCTTTGCCCCTAAGTCATATAAGTCTTTAAGAACAATAAATTTGAGTCATTGTTTTCTCAAAACAAAATTTGAAAAATAAAGCGTGGAGTTTTATAGATGGAAAATTTGTATTAAATACGCAAGTTGAAAGTCAAAAATAGACAACTAAATTATTTCCAAGTAAATTTATGGGGTGCGTTGCAAACCCACACCCCCCCCCCCCCCCCCCCCCCGGGGGTCTTTCATAGTTTTAAAGGTTGGGAGAGGAAACTGAAAAAGAAAGTGAAAATAATAATAATAAAAAAAAATAAGAAATAAGAAGAAGCTGCATATTATTTTTAAAGATATCAAACGACAAATTTTGGACTTGTTTATTTTGTCACGCTAACATGATTTTTTATTTTTTATTTTTTAGAAACACGCTAACATTTTTTTTTTTTTTTTTTTGTTGAGAATCATGCTAACATTTAGTTGTTTTTTGATAATATATACTCTCTCTTTTTTTTACTTTTTTTTTTAGAAACTTGATAATATATACTTGTTATTACTACTTAATATTAGTTTCTTCTATTTCTCAAAAAAAAAAAAAATATATATATATATATATATTAGTTTCTTCTTTTTTTATTATTGCACAGTGTGCTAGTTTTCCTATAGAAAAAGTTGGTGATTGTTCAATAAATGTATAACTTGCATTATTATTTATTTTATAAAAAATATAGGGTAAATTGCAAATTACACCCGTAAAGTTTGGAGTGTTTAAATTTTATACTCTGAAATTTTAGAATTTGGATTTTACTCTCTGAAATTTGGGAGTATTTGGATTTTACATCCTAGCGTTTCAAAATTTAAATTTGACTCTCTAAATTTTAGGGGTATTTGGATTTTACTTCCTAAAGTTTTAGAGTGTTTGGATTTTACACCTTAAAGTTTCAAAATTTGAGGATATAAAATCCAAACACTTCCAAACTTTAGGAAGTAAAATCCAAATTTTTAAACTTTAGGGTGTAAAATCAAAACACCCCCAAACTTCAGGGGGCAAAATCAAAATTCTTAAATTTTAGCGTGTAAAATCCAAACATTTCTAAATTTTATAGATGTAATTTAGAATTTACCCAAAAATATATTAACCTCCTTTTAAGATATGGAAAATCACAAAGACCACAAAATTTGGTTAAAATGACCGTTCCCCCTTAAAGTTTGTGATAAATATAAGAAATACAACTAAATTTCTTTTTTTACCCTTTGGTTACCATATTTTTGTGGATTAATTTGGTCTTTGTTAAGTTATAGTGCTCCTAATTTTCCCTTCACTTATTGATTAATCCTTATTCTTGTGTTTCCTGGTTCACTATATTTATAAAAAAATTAGGAATGTTGAATTGGATAACTCAAGGATAAAATAAATATTTTATTGTAATATTTATTACATGTCTCAACGAGGAAACTTATTTTTGCAAAACTTTGAGGTCAGTATAGTTTCCTTATATCTCAAGAAAGGTTGACGTAATTTTCCCATATTTTTTTGTTAGAGTCTATTCAAGAGAATCAAGAATGAGAAAATCATGAAATGTTTGTCCGTTTGAAAATAACTTATTTAGCATTTTACTAAAAACTTTTAATTGAAAATGTGTTAAAGTATACTGGTACTTAAAAAAAAAAAAAAAAAAAGAGGAAATATGGGAAAAAGTGAGGCTTCAAAAAGCTATATATAAAATATAAAAGCTAAAAGTTAAAAGTTAATTCTGATGCCAAAAGATGTACATAAAATCTAAGAGTTAAGAAGGAAAAAGAGTTGTATAAGCCAATTGTTTTAGTAATTAATAAAAATAAAGTATATATTTGTATTATATTTTTTGTGGTAGTTAAATGTTTGTTAAAGATATATATATATATATATATATATATATAGAATTTACAATTATTCTTTTTTTTTTTTTTTGAGAAGCTGAATTTACATTTATTCGAGAGTGAGCATAGTCTACTAATTAAGGGTATAGAATAATTTTTCTAGTATACATGAGAGCGAATAAACTACTAAACTCCAGAATTCTTAAATATATAAACCTATTTGATGTATCTTTCTTCTTCTTTTAATTGGGTTTCTAGGAGGGCTAACAAAATTGCTTTTGTTTTTAACCGTTGGTCCCTTTCTAATAAATGTTTTGGCATTTTTTATCCCAGTATGGTTCATCTTTTTGTTTTGAATGTAATTGAGGCAAATGCTTCCTTTGTTATTTATTCTCAGCAAAAATAAATAAATAAATAAAAGAATAAGTTATTTGATGCTCATCTCCTACCCCCCAAAAAAAGAAAAAAAAATAAAAAAACACCGAGTTTTTTTATTTTTTAATATTTTATGAACGACAATAGCATTAAAACTAAGCACCAAAGCAAGATTCATGACATATTTTGTTGAAGTACATCCTATTGAGGTCTCCCTCAAAAACATCTAAAATGTCTACACGCGGACTATCATAAATAAAGAAATCAGCAATCAAACTAAAACTCATCCTAACTAAGCAAGCAGCACATTGATTAACTTGCCAGAAACAATGCTTAATACGGACATTTTGAAACCTGTCTTTTGATTTAAAGCTGCTTATATTTGTCATATTCTCACGCATACATGGGCACCTAGCATAGGTGCACATATAAAAATCAATTAAAAAAGCAAAGAAAACAAAGTAAGAGCCAGAAAGATCACTTGGATATGCATGATTTTGGACATGATAATAAACATATGGAGCCCACTGAACGCATGGATTAGGTTTGACTTGGCTAGGATCAAAGATCAATTCATGTGACATCATAATTAACAAAAGCTTCTGGCTACTAGCTCTTGGATGTACCTGGTTTATACTCTACTAGTCGTACTTAAGTAATATTTGCATGGAATATAATGAAAAAACTGACTTGTAAAGTAATGCTAATATGCTATACATCTGTACTATAACTAATCAAAATTGATAGTTTATACAGTATCTTGAAAAAATTATCTGCTTTTGTTTTATAATATTTTGCATATATACCACATATTGATAAGATAATGTTTTGATGGTTGTGAAGCTTTGGATGATTTGATTGGTATTAGATAATTGAAAGGTGTATCATGGAAAAGAGAAAAAGAGAGAAAACTAAGTAATGTTGTACAGTGAGTTTGTAAGTGCAAGACATCCCATACCCCTTAAAAACCAGTTCACCACCCTAGTGGGGGGCACCATTAATATGTAGAGAGGTTCCCTTAGCATATACTTATATATATAAAAAATAAAAAAAATTAAAAATTAAAAAAGGTCAGCTTTTCTAGTTGACTTGCCCCAGAAAGTCTGGCAAATTTAAGAGGTAGTAAAGGGAATCCTATCCCCTGCCCACAAAGGTTTGTATGAGAGGATTCTTTTGCTAATGGATCTCCACTCATTGCTTTGAAGAAGCCCTCATTACTCTCTCTTTCTATAGAGAGAGTTGTGTGAGGCATGTGTTATCTCAAAAGGAGGTGTGAAATGAAAAGGAGTCACTGTCTTGGTTCCTTATTGATGTTTTTTTGTGGGGGAGAGGAATAACTTTTGCACTCTCTAATAAAAAAGATGTAGAGCATTTTTTTTTTCCTTTTAAAAGGTTGTCTTTTGAGGAGAGTAAAGTGGGAATAGGAAACTCCACTTAAGGATCGTCTATAAGTCTTTATATATTAGTCTCTCATGCTCATGTAGTGTGTGTTTTTACACATATACGGATGCATGGATTGTGCACTTCAACTTGAACAAAGCTGAGGTGTCTTGGCTTTAAGATAGTTGAACTTTGAATGAGAGAGAGAGAGAGTGTGTGTGAAAGAGTGAGAGTGCTTGCGAAATCATTTTGATGCCCTAGTAGACCAATGCCAAACCATTGAAATGGGGAGCAAATTCTTCCACCACTCAAAAGCACTCGAATTTTCAAACTTCCAATTCCACTCTCAATATGCTATTAGATTGAGGTTGAGTTAAAGAATGTTTTTTTTAATGGATCATGTTAACGGGTCCCTTTAGAGAAATTGTTAATAAATTATATTAGGAAAGTTTTTTAACACCACTTTTATTAGAAATATAAAAAAACTATCAGAAATATTAACTGCTTTATCATTTTTTTATAAAATGATTTTAAAAATAGTTTATAAACCAATATCTTTAAAGCATTCATTAATATTTTCTCTTTTATATATAAATATATATATATATATATATATGTATGGAACAAAGTCGAATACATCATATCCATGTTTATGCTTTTCTAAAAATAATGGGTACGAATATTGGAGCTAAAATCAACAGATTCTGGCTTTTATTGGTGACTTAAAATAGATTTTAATGGTTTATTGTTAGGGGGTGCATGTGCTCTAGATCCTTTCTCCCACCTAAATATTTGTACTAGAGACATGGAATTAATACTGATTTCTTATTTTAATTTCTTTTGTTTTGGTGGTACTCTATGGAAATGTCACAGCCTTAAAAAGGGCACCAACCCAATTTATATTGCTCCCCGCAGCCCCTAAAAGAAACTTTGAACCTTTGACATTGTTGAACCTAGCTAGCTAGGTCCTAGTCATACACTCACACTGCACCTACAAACTAATTAGTCCTTGTTATGTTACAAATCACTACTGGCATTGAAATTTAACCAAAACACAGTTGTACTTAGGTGACTTTTTTGGTAAGCTATGAAATGTGAAAAGGAAAAGCAGAATAGAGATTCTATAATTTCTATTATAATATATTAAGTAACTATCAAAAATTATAATATATTATGTTTGATATAGTTGAATAAAACTGGCATTAACATAAGTGATTTTTTTTTTTTTTTTTTAAGTTGGATTTCAAAAAAAACAGCATTGTGAAAAAGAGAGATTTCATAACGACCTAAGAAGAAAATGGTATACGCATGGACATTGTAATTCTGAGTTTTGGACAAGAGAATGTGTGTCAACTGTCAAGAGCCCCCCACTTATTATAAAAAAAATCTCATAAGTCATAAAAGAGAGGTATTTTTGGACCGCATGCTTGGGGCCGGTGCATTCATTGACTATATAGTAGGTTAAAATAATTTCAAAATCGAGGCATAGATTATTGAATTGAAAATTCTACCTTTCAAACAAAAAAAAATTGACAATTGAAAATTGCAATTATTAATAATAATAATAAAAAAATTCTAAAAAATCAAGCTCTTTGACCATTGAATGCTAAACTTTGGGTTCATCAAACCAAGGTTTTGTTTGGGTATTGGCAATACTATAATAATAAGGTAAGAACATTACACACGCACCTAAGTGATTAAAAACAAAATTAGAGCACGAATATCATAAAGTTGCATTGGAAAGTTCTAAAAGGAAAAAATGGGAAATCGTACTTATTACTCGAAATTGTAAGTTGAACACATCATTTTAGGTGGAAAGTCCAAACATTTTTTTTGTTGGTGCAATCAAAGTTCAAACATTGTTGTCCAATACCAATAGCCTGCTGCAAATCAACGAACCCCAATAATAATTTGGGGACTAGGGAGGGAGGCAAGGAGCCTACTCTGTCTCTGTCCCATGATGCTGTAAATCCCCCATTTTTTTTTTCATTATTTTAAAAAATAAATAAAATATAGAAGAAACAGATACATCTATAAAATATAGAAATAAAAAAAATTATTACAGTATTAGTATTATTGTTGGATGGATTTTAGAAAAGAAAAGGGTTGGTAGGAATGGTTATTGTCACCCATGCTTAGTGAGCATTTGGTTTCAGCTGAAATCAACGTTCACGTTTTCATTTCACGTTTCTGTCCTCCTTTTTTTTTTTTTTTTTTTTTTTTTTTTTTTTCAGCGCGTGAACAGTAAATTTACTGTGCAGAGACAAAAATTAATGTTCATGCACTGTAGTAGTACTGTTTATGTACTGTAGCAGCACTGTTTACGAATTAAAAATATTAAAAATAGGTCTCACGATACTTTTCACACATTTAAAAATTATTTTGCTACAATATTTTCAGTTTTCAGTTTCAGCAACAATAAGTTCAATCTAAACGGACCCTTAAACTCTCGTCCTGGAGTGGGACTACTCGGGTCCTAGAGATTTGGTCATTATTCGGAACTCCTCGTGTTGCGTTATAACATGGATCAATCGGACAATAATAGGGCTTATTATCATTTAAATTCATAATTCTTAAACTTATATGTATGTGTGACAGGTTCAAGGATTTTAAACTACTACACCAACTCTCCATATGGTCAATTTTTTTTTAGAAATGGTCAGTGTTAAATTATTAATATTAGATAGTATCTGTATAATAGCATAAATGAATATTAATTTCTAACACCAGAAAGAAAAAATTTTAGAGTCAGAGAACATGCTTGTGCGGCCACTTGATGTTTATCTTTATATATATAAAAAAGCTTTCACAAAAAACTCATTTTTATGAAAGGTCAAACATTTTATTCCTAGTATATTTTAAATCATACACACCTAATATTATATGGTGCTAAAAATAGCTGAACAATTAGTTTTATCAATCATATTTTCCATCTACTTTAGGGTTGATATCAAGTTAAAATACTAAGTAGTATTTTCGTGTAAAATGGAAGAATAAAAAAAAAGAAAAAAAAAAAACTCATAAAATTATTATTGCCCATAAATCCGCAATTCACGTGGAGGGCTATTAAATTTTTTTTTTTTTTTTGACTGTGGCTATTAAATATTTTACAGAACAGAAAATAGGATTACAAAAATCTCTCCCAAGTCCCATCGCACTGAGATAACTTAAAGGACAAGCGACAGCAACAGAATTCACCCAAAATATTGCCAAAGGAGGGTCAACTTTCCCAAAGAGCAAGCAGTACTGTTTGCTTCTGTTCTAATCCAATATGTTCAGATAAAACAGTCTCCAAATTTGGTAATAAAACTATTGCATCATTAATAGCTTCTCAGTCAAACGCGACCAAGGCCTTGCTTCCCTTCCTAAACATCAATGCATTCTTTTGAGTCGCTTTCTATTTATTTTTTTAACAAAAGTTTTTACCCGTGACTTTCATTTTTTATAATAATTTTTTATTATTAGATTAAAACATCAATCAGTTTTTGATGTATGGAAAAATTGAACCCAAAATCTCTTATTCAACTATCAAAAATTTTACCGGTTAAGTTAACTAAAACCCACTTTTGAGTCGCTTTTTTCAATAATTATCAATGCCTTTGTCTAATTGCCTTTTCTTTTATTTTTTTGTCTGAAATATACTATTTATTAAGAGTTTAAAATTGAAACAATTTTAAAACTATAACATTCAAATCGATCCAATTGTCACTTTATTATTTAGTTCGAAACCATGATTAAACTCTAGGACTTTACCTGTAAAGTCAAAATAAAGGGAAATGAAAAAGAAGAACAAAAAAAGAAAAACAGAAATAAAAGGGAAATCCAACTCATGGGATAAGAGATCTAGATGTTATAATTGTCAACAGGGTTGACATGGAATCACAACACGGCTACTCTGTGATGATGTGCACGTGCGGCATACTTATCATCTTCTCCTGTGGGAGTAAAAAAAGAATAGTAGCATGATTAAGAAAATCCCACCATTTTGACTCATGCCCAACAATGATTCATCATGATGCATAGGGACCAGCCCCATTCATTAAAACTGTGTCATACATGTACTAATGGAGAATCCCCTTTTTTTTTTTTCTCAATTATATATTATGAGGGTCTCTAGAGAAAAGGGATTAGGCCATAATACACTAAACAATTTCATTATCAATATTTTATTGGTCAAAGAAAAGATATGTTTGAGAGAGAGAGAGAGACAGAGAGAGATAAAGGGATTTGACAACCTAGCACTAGCACCAAAATTACTGCCTACTATTTTACCCATTTACAAAGAGTTAAAACCAAAAAAAGGGGGGCTTCATGGGTATTTTAGCCCAAACCAAGAGCATAGTAGTAAATTACTATATTTGAAATCAAGCATGCACTATAAACATGATTGAGAGAGAGAATCAACAGCAATTATACACCAATACAAATATGAAATATGCTACTAAACTCTATGGTTTTCTAAGCAATAACATATTATTATTATTATTATTATTCAGGTTTGACGTTTTATAAATTTTAGAATCAAATCTAGTAGTTAAAATATGGGAGGGAATAATTCCAAGAACAAATTCAAGAGTGAGAAAAGTAGCGCATCATCTAGAATATCAGCCTAACGTATAATGTCTAGAAAAGTAGTCCAAGAATCATTTAAATGGGTCATTTGGTCATGAACATGGAAAGTGTCATGTTAAACCCTTCGCTAAATTATGGTTGTTTTTTATTAAAAAAAAAAAAACCATGGCAATTATCATATAATTCGTATCAAGCTTGGTACTATTTTCGTCAAATTTGGTTTGAAAAACTATTTTAACTAACTCATTTGTAGATACTCCTACATGACTACATCATACTCTGTCATTGATTTTTTTTTTTTTTATTCCTCCATTTATTTTCCTCTCAATCTAAACTGACTCTCTCTCTCTCTCTAACAATCTAAATCAATGTTAGCCTTGGAGGTGGTGGTTGTAATGGTCAAACGAAAAGACTAGCCAAACCACCAAATATCCATGTAAGACCGACCCATTATCAAAGGATGACAAATATCTCCCCGATCCAACGTGATGATTGCGATAGCCAAACGACGAGATTGAGAGGTGAGTTTTGGTTGTTAAAGAGAGAAAGCAGTGGAGGAGATTGAATTGGCTGGTGGCTAGGTTAGGCGTGTATGCGGTGGTGAGAAAGAGAGAGAGAGGATTAGAAAGAACATTTTAAAAAAAAAAATTATCTTCATATTGACGATGAACATTGCTCAACAACAATATTGAGGTATTGTTCATTGCTAATAAAAAAATTGTTACTTTGTTGAGTATGATGTGATATGATTTTTTGGTTGATTAGGTAATTTTTTTGCTAAATGCAGCATCTAGCGAGTTAAATGCGAATGCTCTAAGTTGAGATTGTGACTACATGTTCTTTAGTGGTAGTGCCGAAACATTAAAAAAAAAAAAAAATCAATCAATCAATTTTTATTACGAAACAACAAAAGAAAATAAAATGGTAATTACATGCAATAATACTATAGATGCATTCATTTTAACACCTAATTTCATAATTTGCTAATTTTTGTGACTATGAATAATAGATCAATAGTGGTGGGTTCCTGTAAATAGGATTTGACATAAAGTGTTCAACTCTATTGCACATATCAACATTTTGTAAAATTAAATGTGTTCCTAGAATTATACAAGTTCTTGAGCTTAAAAGTTTTGAAAAGTATCATGACTTTGAAATTGTCATCAACTTCTTAATCGAAGTGTATTTTTGTGAGAGAATATATTATTTATAAAAAAAAATTAATTAATTAGAGTGATTGTAGTAGTAGCATAATTGAATTTATTTATTTTTAATGCTAACACCATTTTATTTTTCTTTTAGACTATTAAATTTTTTATATAATAAGAGCATAAAAATAAATATATATGAACTATATTTTATATTATCTCATTTCTCTTCTCAGCTAAATAAAATAATTTTTTCTATCATTCTTCTTTTTCATCTTTTCAACTATATACTTATTGCAAAAGAAAATTAAAATTTTTATTTTCTACTTTTCCATCTCCCGCGATTTTCTATACCAAACTCACTGATATCAATGACCAAGAGCTGGCAATTGCATCGCTGACATTATTCATTGCAGCTCGAGGTTCATTGAAGTGAGTTCACAAGTCCGACCAAACAGGCAACAGTGACAAGCTTGGGAAATGGGAGCGGTTCAAAATCACCTTATACTTGTCCTATAATTTGGAACGTTGTGGTTTGTGGAACAAGTTCTCTGCTATTGAATTGAAGAAGTGGTCCTAATTAAACAACCGTATTCAACTACCTAAAACTTAAAGAACTTTCTTTCTTGTCTTCTTTTTTTGTTTTTGTTTTTTTTTTTGTTTTTCATATGAGAGAGTCAATAATCGTGCCTTTTAAACAATGACTAGAACAGAGATTAGAGAAAACATGAACAATAGTTTTGCTCTTTTGCTTCAATCTTGCTTGGTCTTTCAGCCAAAAAAATAAATAAATAAAATCTTGCTTGGTCTGCATTTTCGTAAAAGTACTAGCCAAATTTACATTTAAAAAATTTTAATACAAAAAATAACCTAACTATTTTATATATATATTTATATGGGTTGAGTTCAAGTTATACTTAGTATAATTTTAAGTAATATTATATCATTCAATATTTTTTAATTGGTTGCGAATTTTGACAAATTTACCGTTAGATTACATTATCTTCGTATATTTTTCATGCTTGCAAAATTTCAAAATGATCAAAGACTAATAGTCATGTCATCAATCAATTGTTTAAATTCAAGTTTTTGTAGTTTAAAATAATGCATAAAAGATGAGTTTATGAATAGAATGGTAAATTATATTCGATTAGCATGAAAATTGGCATACACTTTAAAAACATAAAAAACATGTAATTCAACGGTTGGATTTTCAAAATATGAATTCAATAACAAATTTTTGAGTAGTATAACATTACTTAGAGTTACATTAGGTGTAACTTGAACCCAACTATATATATAATTACAAATAAAGGCCAAAAGTCTTGTAATTCATATAACATTTCTTAGAATTTTTACCGAAAATGTTAATGGTTCAAATACACGCCCTTTCAACTATCGAATTAAAAAATTATGCATAAAATATATTTGTAACATGGTTTAACATATTATTTTCTCATATATAACAAAAATATTTACATTATGATATTATTTACATAATTCAAAATAATTTCTCATCTAGTTGGTTTGTAAACTACTAACTATATTTTGAATTATATTGATCATAATTCATATTTTTCAAACATTTTAGATCAATATATTTATATTTTAAATGATTTAGAGATTACACGGTTAGAGTATATTAACGATTTTAAAAATTATGAAACATGTACAAATTTAATCAAATTTAAATAATAAACGCCACGTTACTTGCAAAGGCCTATACAAGGCAATGTAAGAAAGATATAAGATATAACAATAACAAAGATGAAAATTGAAATCTTATTTTTCAAAAATAACAAATTCAATAAGCATAATAAACTCCTAACAAAGAAATCCGCAATTGTCTTTTTTATGGTATTTATATCTCTTATTCTCCAAATGCAAAATAAATAATTTTTTTTTAGAAAATAAAGAATGCATCAATTAAAGAGATCTACTTATCTGTTTATAGAAATATATATCTTGAATTTGTTTTTGTTTAATGAGATTTGTATGGTATAAAAATAATAACAGGAAAAATAATGAATTAATAATTTATGTAAAGTTATAAACATATCTATTTTAGGAAAAACATACTTTTTTTTTTCTTTTTCTTTTTTGAGAATGAAACCTTAGAATTTCATTAAAGAAAATCAACTGTAATCGTCTAAGAGTATAGAATAAAAGTGTGGAAGAACACCTTTATCCACACCGAAAAACCTCTAACATGTTGAGCATGTTTAACAAAATTACCAATTCTTCGAACATGAGAGAAAATAATACCACAACTGACATCTGTATTGGCTTTGGTTGAAGCGAGGATATGGCCAAATGGTGAAAGAGATTCCTCCTCACTGATGAGGGTCTTGATCACCACGTCGGAGTCACCTTCAAGAATAAAGGAAAAGCATCCTAGTTCACGAGCAAAGGAGATGGCCCGTGCTGCTGCAAGAGCTTCTACCACGTCCGAAGAGAAGGGGAGGGGAATTTGTTCCGATAGAAAAGCTATGGCTTGACCTTGATTATTCCGAATCACCACACCTAAACCTACTTTGCCTATATCTTTGTACAATGCCCCATCAAAATTAACCTTAAGAGAATTTGTGGGAGGAGGGGACCATAAAAAATATACATTTGAATACACTTATAGATTTAATGGGATATGTTTGGTATTAGAGTAATAAGAGAGAGAAAAATTGGCACATAAATAATTTTCATTATTGTTTTACGATTCTTTTAAACTCTATTTGGGGGTAGGGGAGGGGGAATAGGTAATTTTTAATAAAGAAAACATTAGAGGGAGGGGGGAATTTGAAAAGCCAAGGGGTCGTGATAATTAGGTCAAGACATCAATAAATTTATTAATTAAAAAAACAACTTGTTAATCAAAATTATTTCATATTTAATGGTGGAAGTATTAGTGACCACACATCCAACCTAGATTCAAGACAACTTGCATAATGGGGAAGTAGATAACTCAAGTGAGAAGTGACACTGTGTAATATTAGTTCAAGTTTCTTTGATACTTAGGATGTGTTTGTTTGGAGGTGAAATAAGGTGGATGGAAAACTTTTTAGGAGTCTGTTTGGTTAGGTAGGGAGGAAGGAAAATAAATAGTGGAGTTCGGATGTTTTCTCTTCAAGCCTATCAAAAATTTTTCTCTCCAAAATGGAGAGAAAACTGAGAGAGAGGAAATCTCATTAAATGAGCTTTCAAAAATACCCTTAGAATTCATCTTTCTCTAACGTGTTGGTTTTTTTTTTTTTTTTTTTGGTTACTAATGTGTGTTGGCTTCCTCTTCTTTTGGTACTAACGTGTTGGGTTTTTTTTTTTTTTGCTTGCTTGTGTCTGGACATTTTGGCTTTTTTTTTTTTTTTTCCTGGACGTATAGCTTTCTTCTGCTTCTTCTTCTTTTTTTTTTTGGGTGCTCATATGTTTATTTTCTCTTTAATTTTGGTTGGTTTTTGTTTTTGTTCTTTTTTTTTTTTTTAGAAAACAATTTTGGGTTAATTTCTTATGTTTTTTTTTTTACTGAAGTGTCTATCTATACACAATTTTTAAAAAATATAATGTGTTACTTTTTTATTTTATTTAAATAGGGGCATGATAATAAATTTATACAAATTTTATTTTCAACTAAATAAAAAAGTTTTTATTCCCTCAACTTTTTCACCCTCCCAACCAAACACATATGAGGGAAACTAAAATCTTTTTTATCCTCTCACTTTTCCATCCTCTTTCAATTTTTTATCCTCCCAACCAAATGGACCCTTAAGTCAATACTCACTATATTTTCCGATAATAAGAGTATTGTTTGTAGTTTTTCCTTTTAATACACTTGTTGTCTTTAGGATTAGCCGTATATATCAGACCTAGATTTGCTAGGCATTTGTTCCGAGATAACTTCCACGATTAATGCTATGGAGCATGCTTATTTCACGTCTTGGCGAACTTTTAGGAGCATGACAATTATCCATGTGGATTTAGTTTTCGTGTTGCAAGTCCAAAACCTTGAAACAACACATCCTTAGATAAACATCTTGTGAAATTAAGCACATTCTTAGTTTTCACGTAATTGTTTATTTCAATAAAACTTACCGACGGTTCATTTTTCGATATAGTTAAGCACATTCTTAGATGATAAAACATCTTTGTGAAATTAAGATCCTCTTTTAACCTAAATCAACCAAAAAACAAAAGCATTGACACGAATGCTTTATCAAATCAAATTTCTTTTTGTCTCTCAAGATTGGAATTTAGGAAAATGGTTATATTAACGAGTACCTATAGAATATTGGTTAACATCTCAGTTAAAGAAAAAATTTTATAGAAAAAGAAAAAAAAAACAATTAATATTTTGATAATTTTTTTCATTTTTCATAAAAATAATATCAAAACTTTTCTAAAATGAATTACCAACTAATACTTTAAGAACACTGATTAATATTTTCCTTAATAAAACAAAAATAACCTAGAAAAGAAATCTAGGGTAAATGGCACTATAGGAGAGAGAGAGAGAGAGAGAGAGAGAGAGAGAGATCCTTGAATGATAAATTATTAAAAATAGGAGGGGTATTATAGGAAATGAAAGTTGACAAGGTGGAAGTGACACACACACACACACAAATTAGAGGAAAGCAAAGCAAGTGGCTTTGCCTTTTCTTTCCCAATTCAACCAAAACGTGCTTTTATTTATGTCCTTTTATACTTCTCATCAAAAACTCAAACTCAAACCAACAGCAACAAAGCAAAGCAGTGCAGGTCAAAATCCTCAACATCAAAAACCCACGTCTCTCTCTCTCTAGCTTTCTCTATCTTCCATGGCGGCCGAAATAACTAATAAGAAGACTAATACTAATACACGCTCAAACCCTCCAATCTTCTGCGACTCAGTCCCTCGCTCTGACATATTTTAAGCCTCGCCACCTACATTCAACCTCTAAAGTTCACGTCTTTTACATTGAAACCTTCTTAAAACTCTCTCTCTTTCTCTTTCTCTTTCTTTCTGTCTCTCTTGGTTTTCGTGCTCATTTGCCACTTTTGCTAAAGCATCCCCATTACCTCTCTCTCTCTCTCTCATTCCAAGAACTCTCAGCTTTGTTTTGCTTAGCTTAGCTCAACATAAGGGCCTCTTCGAGATCTGGGTTTTCTTGCTTTTGCTTTGATTTCTCGAAGATATCATTTTTATCTTCCTTCATTTCCTTCTACTTCTATTTCTGTTGGTGGGTTTTGCTTGTTTGAGATCTGAAAGTGAACAAAAAAAAAAAAAAATGGGAAGCAAATGGAGGAAAGCGAAGCTGGCGCTGGGTCTTAATCTTTGTGTGGTTGTTCCAAGAACTTTAGAGGACTCGCCCTCTGTTCTTGAAGCCTCTGAGAGGCACTCTGATGTTGCTTTGCTCTCACCAGCCAATTCCAACACGGGTTCATCTCGGCCCACCACACCTTCACCGTCTTCTCATGGTTTATGGTTGTCCAAAAGTGGTAGCAAATCATCAAAGGTACCAACTTGTTCACTATATATAGTAGTTCTACGCTTGTATGTGTGTGTGAGTTTTGGTTGGATTTTGACGATCTTGTGAATATTGTTTTGGTAGTTATAATTTTTGCTAAAAGAAATTTCAGTTTTGGTAGGACAACTAAGCTAGATAGTTGCTTTAATGGAGTTTTTCTCAATAATGGAAAAATAATTTTCTTATTATTTAAATTTCAGATTAATAAAACTGGGAGTTAGGATTTTCTTTTAAGCATTATTTGTATTTGGTACCATGTTTGACATGTGATTTGATTTGGAAGTTTTGCTACCTCAATTATGAGTGGATATTCGTTTTCCTCTGTATATCTACATATGATGTAATTACATGTACCTTCTCAATTATATGAATATTTCTTGTTTGCTTCAGTTTCCCTGTTATAAATGACCATATGTGTTTTTGTACCTATCTCATTGTTTTTTCTTTTTGATAAAAATATTTTTGTGGAATTGAATTATTGCTGTGTATGCTCTTTGGTCTAATAATGTTTTAAACAGGTTTTGAGGTCTAAGAAATCAATTAGCTGGGTACCTATCTGATGTCATGTTGCTTTTCCTCTCCTTAATTAGGCTTGTGGGGTTGTCATAAGTCCCTTTCAGGACCATTCTTGTTTGCATTGCTAGTAAAAAAAGACTACAGATTTTACCTTTCCTTTTCCTTCTTACTTACCTTGGAGGGAATAAAAGTACTTTGTTTGATGACCCTTCTTGTTGACTGTTAATTTGCAAGCTTTCTAGCAGGGAATTTCAATAAAGGGGTAAAGGAGAGGAAAGGAAAGCTAAGAATTATCATAAAAAAATTAATGATTTCTCTCTCTTTGATGATGGGTTTTGCAATCTTTTCTGTGGTTGTTTTTAAGAGCCTTGGTTCATCTGTAACCATGTATAGTTTCTTGATAATCATTCAAAAGTGACACCTTTGATTTTTTTGGCTTTTTTGTTTCCTACTATGCCCTCTATATATGGGATACCTAATATTGACTTCCTTTTCAGCTTAGCTGATTTTTCAATCATTAATTTTATGTGATAAGTAAACTTCTTTTAATGCTAAGCCCATAGGAAAAGCCATCCACAGCTACACCTAATTGCTGTTGGTGGAAACAGCTATTTGCAATCTCCTATGCCCAATGGGAAAATGGGAGAACAAATCTAATTCTTCGATCTCTCAATCAGCTTACTTATATAACAAAAAGGGGGAAAAAAAAAGACTTTTGCTGCATGCATGCTATAATATTAGAAAGTACTAGTTACCTCGTTTCTAAAGAAAAAAAAATTGGTTATTTATGAGATCATAAGAACGAACAACTTTTTGTAACATAAGCACCCTTAAGTTGGCTAAAGGGTTGGAGCTTCAAAATAGTTGGTGGCAAAGACACCTTATGGGATCATCTTTTAGATTCTTCTCAATCCTGTATATTAAGGAAGAGTATTTGGTAATAACTCTCTGTTTATTTTTCTGCCATTCACTATGTTTCATGATAGTTCACATGTAAAAAATTGGGACGTGGATGCATAGCTTAATTCAACATGTGAAAGTGACACCAAAAAAGAAAACACAATGATACGTGCATCACATGGAAAAAAGAAAAAGAAAAAAAGAAAGACTAGAAAAGGGCTTCTATTGAGTAGAACAAAACTAGTTGTTTTCAAAATATTAAATGAATTTAAACATATTAAGGTGGGCATCCTTCTCTTCTGCAATCCTTTTCCTTTAGCTCAGTTCTATAATAACTTGTGGTTCAAATATAGAAATGTCGAACTTGAGATTTTGGTATATTCAAAAGAACAATTATCCACAGTTTGCTGATTCTACTTATGAGCTAATAATTATGCTTGAAAGTGATTGTCTGAAAAAATTGTAGGTTCCTAAACTTGTCAATTATGAATTATGGAGCTCAAACCTAACTACAAAATTTTCTTAATATTTGATTTGGTTTTTCATTTGTTGTAAAAGTTGTAACAAGACTTATCAAAAAAAAAATTGTAACAAGATGTTTTTTCTTAACTCTATTTTTGAAGTACTTTCTGTGAATCTTTGTTTCTCTATGCACGTATAATCGTAAGTTACTCTGCTTACTTACTTTCTTTCACATTTTCAGCAAACCTGCTCGATATGCTTAACCAAAATGAAACAAGGGGGTGGTCAGGCTATTTTCACTGCAGAATGCTCTCATTCCTTTCATTTCCAATGCATTGCATCAAATGTCAAACATGGCAACCAAATCTGCCCAGTTTGCAGAGCAAAATGGAAAGAAATCCCTGTGCAAGGTCCTAGTTTGAATCCTTCCCCCGGGAGGGCATCAAATGGTCCAGTAGGTTGGCCCCAAAATGATGCTTTGATGACAGTGGTCCGCCGACTACCTCCCCCGCGAAGAGACTTGAATCGGCGGCATATCATGCCACTATATCAATCTGCGGATCCAGCTATATTTGATGATGATGAATCCTTAGATCACCAGCCTGTATTTTCTGAAAGAGGCTGTTCTTGCGATAACAATGCTTCAGATAACATGTCTCTTAAATCAATAGAGATCAAGACATACCCAGAAGTTTCAGCTGCCCCTCAGTCCAATACTCATGATAACTTCACTGTCTTGGTCCATCTCAAAGCCTCTGCAGCAGTTACAAGCAAAACTCCCAGCAGAAACCAGGCTAGTTTGCCACAATTTTCTCAGACTCCTCGTGCTCCTGTTGACCTGGTCACAGTGCTTGACATAAGTGGTAGCATGGCAGGTACCAAGCTTGCATTACTTAAGCGAGCTATGGGGTTTGTAATTCAGAACCTTGGCTCCAGTGACAGGCTTTCAGTTATTGCCTTCTCCTCCACAGCTCGTCGCCTCTTTCCCCTCCGTCGAATGTCTGAACTAGGTCGGCAACAGGCATTGCAAGCTGTTAACTCTTTGGTTGCAAATGGCGGGACCAATATTGCTGAAGGCCTGAGAAAGGGTGCCAAGATAATGGAAGAGAGAAAGGAGAAGAATCCAGTGGCCAGTATAATACTGTTATCTGATGGGCAGGACACTTATACTGTCAGTGGTTCAGGCAATAACCAGCCGCAACCAAATTACCGGTTGCTCCTTCCTTTGTCTATTCATGGTGGTGATAATACAGGATTCCAGATTCCAGTGCATGCGTTTGGATTTGGTGCGGATCATGATGCTTCATCAATGCACTCAATTTCAGAGATTTCTGGCGGGACCTTTTCTTTTATTGAGACTGAAGCTGTGATCCAGGATGCATTTGCACAATGTATTGGGGGGCTTTTGAGTGTTGTGGTGCAGGAGCTTCAAGTGGGAGTTGAGTGTGTGCACCCAAATACCCGACTTGGCTCACTAAAAGCAGGAAGTTACCCCAGCCGTGTGATGGCTGATGGACGTGTTGGATTTATTGATGTCGGAGATTTGTATGCTGATGAAGAGAGGGATTTTCTGGTTTCCGTTAATGTACCTGCACAGTCTTCCAGCAATCAAACATCATTGCTTAAGGTGAGATGTGTTTTCAAGGATCCCTTAACTAAAGAAATGACAACATTGGAAAGTGAAGAAGTTAGGATTGCAAGGCCTGAAATAGCTGGACAAGTGGTGGTGTCAATAGAAGTGGACCGCCAACGTAACAGGCTCCAAGCTGCTGAGGCTATGGCACAAGCACGAGTTGCAGCTGAGCAGGGAGACTTAGCTGGTGCAGTTTCAATCCTTGAAAATTGCCGGAAAGTATTGTCAGAAACTGTGTCAGCCAAATCTCATGACCGACTTTGTATTGCATTGGATGCTGAGCTCAAGGAAATGCAAGAGAGGATGGCAAGTAGGCATGTTTATGAGGCATCTGGGAGAGCATATATTCTTTCTGGACTAAGCTCACACTCATGGCAAAGAGCAACAGCAAGAGGAGACTCCACTGATGGTTCAAGTCTTGTTCAATCTTATCAAACTCCATCAATGGTTGAGATGCTTACTCGATCTCAGGCTATGTTACTAGGTAGTCCATCAGCACAAAGGCTTGTCCAACCATTATGGTCAGTCGGTTCACAACCAAAGCCAAGGTAAATTTTGCAGGATCATTTTGGGGGTCATCTTCAAAAAGCTTTTTTTTTTGGTCTTTTCTCATTTCCCTTTATTTTCAATTTTATTCTGGGGAGGGTGATAAATTGGAGAGATAAGAAGAGGGTTTTTTTTTTGGGCTGTGGGTTTTGCTCCTATCTAATGTGTAAATGAATAAAGATTGGGGAAAGGACGAAAGGATATATTTGGGGAGTAAAAGGGGACACTAGGTAGAGTTTACAACATTATGTTCTTCAATTTTGTGTTGTGTTGGGGGTGGTGTACATAGAGGAATGGTTTTTCTCTTTGAGAGACCTGGGTATAAGTTTGTAATTGTGAAAAAATGGTTGGATGAACTCTTTCACCTAATATATAATTCACTTGCTCTCGATTCTTTCCACAGAGCTCTGTTAATTTCTCTCTCTTTATAATGGATGTAGCTGTGCTGTATGTACAAACAATTCTTTGCAACTTGCAAGTGCACTTTTAAACAGATGCACGTAAAGAACATAACGAGTGCACAAAAAGAAATGAAGTGCATATGGACGGAAAAGTATGATGGGAAGTGTCAAGTTTCATTGAACCACTAAAGTTCATTTTTCCTCCCTGGGAGTAAGAAAAAGTGAGAAGTGCGAATGGGATCATCCCCAACCAGAGCCATGTTGCTTTTTGCTGATTGTTTCTTGTTTAGTTGCTGAAAAGGTCGTTAAAGTATGGTTATACTCAAGAAAAAAAATGAGGCTTTAATGAATTATACACAAGCAAATAAGCCTAAAAGTTAAATGAAAAAAGTTACATCAAACAAATAGAATTTTTGAAGGAAACTTACATATTTCTTACCATGCATATAGGGACGGCAATTGTGTAGGGGGATGAACATGGGTGTTTTGTTCTTGTCCTGTCCTCTTTTTCGAGGACGGGAGTAGGGCAAGTCAAGATGGGATAGGGTGAAAGGCATTTTGCCATGTCTAATGAGGTGGCATCGATCTTCATAAAAATATAAGAGATGTGAGAGAAACAGGAGGGATGACTAAGAATACTAAAAGAGAAATGAGTATTTTGAGACGATATATATATATATATATATATATATATATATATATGTGTGTGTGTGTGTGTGTGTGTGTGTGAAGGGGTAGGTAAAATCTATCTCCATCCCTCTCCTCTTTAAGGTGGAAAAAACTTATGTATAGGATTAGGGGTGTCCAGTGACCTAGACCAACCGACCCGCCCGCCCGAACCAAAGGTCCACGGGTGACTTCAAATCCAGTCTATGGTCGGTCACAGGTTGGCAAGTGAAATAACCGAATAATTCGGTCCGGATTCGGGTTTAAAAAAATTTCACCTGAACTGACTGAATTATTATACAAAAAAATATATATGATTTGATATTTTGATTGATATGCTAGTAGCTAGCAGGAGCAGCCCAGCAATGCCAGTCAACCCATGCGTAAACCAAAACAAAGGTTAACTTTTTCTCACACAAATTCCCAATACCCATATCAACCGTTGACTCAAATTAAAATTCAAATCAATAGTTTTGATGAGAGTAAAAACTGAGCACTCCACTCAATGATATGACTGAACACTGAAGACTAATTTCAATGGCAGTGTGGGTCATGTGGCACAAATACAATAACCCAAAATTGAATCAACGGTTATAAACTTATAATCCAAAAATATCAAGACCCAATCTAACAATGACAATTACACTCTACAGATCAGAATATCTCTCTATATCTCTAATGGCTATTTTCACTCTCTTAACTCTCTTCAATTTTCACTTCAGACTCAGTCTCAAAGGTCAGATTGAATGCTCCGTGGTCATGGGCCTCATGGCTTCACCTTCACGCTTCCTCCCCTTTTCACGCTTCCTCACCTCCACTTCTTCAATCTCAGTTCTCTACTTGGCTCTCTCACACTCTCTCAAACTCTCACAGTCTCACTTCTCTATTTGGTATTTTGGTTCACTCTTCAACAATCCTTAAACTGATTCTCCAAATCCAAAAATTATGTCAAAAATTTCGGCCCAGACCCGATAAATCGACAACTCCGACCCGGTCATCTGATTACTCGAAACGTAGGATCTGACTCGAATATTCGGTCAAATACGGGTTCAAAATTCAGCAACATGATCCAACCAGATTAAGTTTGGTTTGGGTCCTAAACTGACCCGGCCCGACCCGTGGACAGGCCTATACAGGATGGACATGTCATCTGAGTGGAACATGGTTCTTTGCCATTCTTACTTGCTACACACCATTCAATTAGAATTTTCAATGCAAATTTAACTAAGGATCTACCGTCTCTATGGACAATCCAAGTTGACTTTGCATTAAACTAATTGCTACCCTTGGGTTCCTTAAAAAGATATGCACTGCAACTGCTGGGGCATGGGCTCATAGTGAGGACAATATTGGTCTACCTAACTCCAAGTCTCGAATTTTGAGCATCTCCAATAGGCTCTCTAAACACAAAATGCTCTCTATTATAAAGAGTAAACCCACAAAATGACTTTCCAACAGACTCTCTATACCTGAAATTTTTTTTGGCTTAAGAACAGTAGCTCATCAAGTCTGATGGGCTACTGTTCATTCTTCAAATATTTTTTTCTATTATAATAATAAGGTATTGAAGAAAAAAATGTTGGAAGATGTATAATTGTTAAAAAAAGAATAAATAATGAATGAAGAAATATTATTTAAATGAGATAGAGAATGAGATAAAAAATCTGTTGGAAAGTATATTTGAAAAAGTGAGTAGCTAAAAGGTAAAAGTCATTGTTCATTCTCTAAACAGTACAAAAATTTGTCTAATCTGCTGAAAATGCTCTTAGGAGACAGATAAAACCTTGAACCTCTCTTTATCTGAAACAGATTTGCATAGCATGGTGTTGCCTTCTACTACATTCTACGGGTTTTTTGTTGCTAAACTAGATGAGGTTTGCTTAAAATTGGAAGGGAAGGCAGACAAAATAAAGGGTACAATCAGTAAATTGGAAGAAAATGCAGGTCTTCTCTTGAAATTGATTGCAAGTCTTCCTGATTATAGTTAGGAGTTTAAGACCTACCATTCAGTGAACTAGAAGCAAGTGCAGCGGCTCTTCTACCAAACTTTTTTTGACCCAAAGATAGCTTTGCAATATTAACTCATTAAAGTGTGAGGGAGGCTTTGCTGGTGGGTCCTTTAGTATAAATTCGGAATTATTTTTTTGTGGCAAAAGTCTTCCTAATGTGTTTTTTGCTAAGAACCATGAAAACTATGAGATGAACCTAGCGCTATCTAAATTTTTTATTCTAATCAACACTTTAAAAAGTGCAAATCATGCAACTGAACACTAACAAGAGATTAAGAGTATCCCTCCAACACAACACCGTTCAGAAAATCTTCTAATGTACTCCTATCTCAATTTATGATGTGGCACATCATGATCCTTTATTTAGATGCATGGTGTGGATTTGGCTGTTGTTTGTGAATATTACTTATAGCCTTTGAATCCAGCAGAAGCAAAAACCAAACCAGAATAGCATCCTCAATCTCTGACTGATACCATCTCCACAAATATTTATTTACTTCCCTCAACTTCTTCCCATAAGTGATGGAACCACTGCCAGCTCCAGGCCCACAAGGTGAAGAAAGGCCTGATGGACCACTAGGGTCATGGTAAGACATTAATTTCCATGTTTTCCTAGTACTCTTAGAACCTGAAAAACGTGCTAGCTAGTAGCAGTGTTCCTGTCTTATAGTTTTGGTTTCTTATTATATGTCTTTGATCTTTGAACTTGCAGGTTATGGTTTCTCTGCTGCTGTGGTTTCTTTACTAGCTGCTGTCCGTTTTGGGTTCAACCAGGACCACCACCTCCATTGTGAGACATTTTCTTGATTACGTATTACTCTCCCTTTCCTTCTCCGGTTCTTCATTTGCAATTCAACTCTTTGTTCGTTGAGAAGAGATGCCAAGAGACAAGGACCATGATTAAGTACAAAAAACATTTGTTGCTTCAGTTCAAGGGTAGGAAGGCCCTTAATTCAGTGCAAGGTTGGCTCGGGCGACTCTAGCTTTCTTTGGTATGATTTATGGCATCCTGGATGCCTATTTTATGTTAAATTGATCAGTGGGGATTTGTAGGCATCTAGGGTTTTACCCCCTCAAAGATGGTCCCACTGACCCATACCTTGAGGAGGTTCCTCGTCATCAAAAAATAAAAAATAAAAATGATTCAACATGGTCTGAAAGTGAAAGGTAAGCTGGGTGATGTGAATGACCCAGTTTGGTTTCCTTGAATACTCTTGCAAGGAGATATGGGTGATGATTAGAGGCAGGCTGTGTGGTAAAAAAGAGCTGTCCCTAAATTTTTCATGAGATAGGCTATTTTAGGGGCTTTTCTGGTGATCCCGTTTGTTATTTTTGCAAGAGTGTAATTGAAGAGACTGTGTATGTTTGATATCTCTATTAGGAGATGGGATGAGATCTTAGAATGGATGGGGGATTTAAAGGTGACTTTTTGTAGATTGGCTAGGAGTGCCTCGGTTTATCCTGTTTGAGAGGAATGCTCGTGCTTCTGTTAAGGGTGCTAAAAGTGGGGAAGAGTTGATTCATCAGATTAAAGACGTGGGGAATCGATTGACTGATTGCAAGGTTCTTCATTCTGCTGTTAACAGTATTCTTTGCTGCATATGGTGGCTGTGTCTCAGTCCATTAGGGAGTTAGATAAGGATACGTTTTGTATTTGATCTATGTTCTTCTGCCCTGTTGTGTTACCGTTCTTTTTGTTTAGCGTGATATAGTTGAATTGGTGTTTTGAGTAGCTGCCTTCTCTTGTAACCTGCTTGCAGGTCCCCTTTGGTTTAAATACAATTCTTAGAGCATCCGCATTAGCAGATGTAAAACTTTGCAAAATGCAAAAAGCAACAAATTTTGTTCCAAAAATCTTCCACATTAGTCCCTTCTAAAATTATGTATATTTATACATTTGCTATAATATCCGTGCATATATATATGATTACTGTAGATGTGTATCCTATTATTTTATTAATTTCACATTTGGCTCCTTTTTTTTTCTCTTTTCTCCATTTGCAAAACCAACTCAGACTTATCATCTTCTTCTTCCTCTAATACACACAAACACAAACACACCCACACAACACCTGCAAGACCACCACTACCAAAACGCAAATCCCACCATCCACCCAACTCCATCCAACCATCACCACCCAACCACCACCACCAAAACCCGTTAAAACAACGGAAACCCAAAATACAACGAAAATCAAACCTAATCTACCCAAAATCCACAGAAAATCAACTTAAAATTAAACCATCAACTGAAAACCCATAACCCAAACCCAAAATCAAAATCAAAATCAAAATCAAAATACAAATCCAATGGTGGCAGAACACTTGAAATCAGATGAGAGAGATTCAACGATGCAAGCTTCGACAAAGAGAGATTTCTTCAAATCTTTGAGATCGATGCTTGTGGTGAAGATTGGTTCTTGTGGTGGAGAGTTGATCTGACCGTGAGACAAAGAAGAAAAAAGAAAAGGAAGAAAAAGAAGAAGAAGAAGATGATTGTGGTGGAAAGGTAATCTAACCGTGAGAGGAAGAGGAAAAATAAGATGGTTCAGCTTTTGAAGAGAGTGGAGAGTCTTGGGTATAAACCGCAGAGGAGTGGAGATGAGAGTGAAAAAATCATATCAAATGAAATGAGATAAGTACAAAAGAAAGAGAGACAAGGACAATAGAAAAGAGTAAAATGATAAAAAAAAAAAAAAACAATTATAGAAATATTATTATTTAAATAGAATAAATTGTAAAATAGATGAACTGATATAGATGTTTTGAAAAAATAGTAATGTAAAATAGAATAAGTAGGCTCTTAATGTAAAATAGACGGAAAAATTTGTTCAGACTGATGCGGTTGCTCTTACTGGTAAAAAAACCTTCTTTATTTATTTATTTATTTTTCAATGGTTTATTTCTTGATGTTGTGTGTTTTCCTCACCTGTAATGAATTTTGTTAAAATAACAATACGCATAACAGAATTACTCAATCAATTATCACAAGCGACCAACTTATTCAGCTTACAAATGGGTAAATACAATACATATGCTTCTTTCTGGAGATTGAAGTAGGGGTGGGAAGGAGTTCACTGGTGAGTCTAGAAAATAGATATTGTTTTGACAACCAAAAACAATCAAACGCTGGGATTATCCAGCCAGCAGAAAGCAAAAACTAGACTGACTTGCTGTCGTTTGGTCTAGGAAGTTTCTTGTACTCGTAGTTGTTTATGTCCACTTTCTCTTGCAAAGCCTACATTACAGAAAAACAGAGAGGTCAGCTGCAAATGCCCCTGACTATATATTGAATTATGCCAGAAAAAACACTTTACCTTCAGCTCCTCCTCCAATGAAATATTTTTTGGTTTATACTCTATAGGTCCCGTTCTGGACAGTGCTTTTCTTGTCTCTATAATCTCCCACTCCTTATCATCCTTCACCTTCGCAATATCCTTGCTGAACTACAAAGTTCCACCACACTTTAGAAGAAGAGGAGGAAAAAATATAAATAAGTGATGATCATGATAAGAACATGCCAGAAATAACCAACAAACTCCAATGTTACAGAGCAAGTACAAAGGACACAAACAAACTGTCTTCAATACATTTCTTTGAGATATGCACCAGCAATGAATGTAAGGCTTGTACATCACTTTCATTACCAATATAGCTTTTGAAGGAACTTATTAAGCACAACAAGCTTGAGCTAGCAAAAATAAGAGTGTATACACAAATAACTGGGTTTTCAAATGGTCAAGTATACAGGGGGACACCCAAATATACTCAGAAATCATGAGCTCAATGCGAAGCTACTCATTAAGCTCAAGACTCAATGTCAAGGTCAAGCCATCAAGGTAGGAAATGGCTAAAGAAAATGAATAAACAACTCTATTCTATCAGTTTGTCCACTGTTGGTTTCTGTACTGCATTACAACCTACAAAGAGATGACCAGATACTTCATTTATATCTAAAATTAGGATTAATTAGTGTCTAGACCTTAAAAAAAGTGAGGTTTTCAGAAGTTTTACATAATAAAAAAAGCACTTGACAAATGGACTCTTAGAAATAGAGGGGCCTTCACATCATTTTTACCAAAACGGTCCAATAAAAAAATCAACTTTGATTGCTTGCATCCTACTATAAATGATAGAAAAAACACATGGTGCTATAGGCACAGGTATTCAAGGGTTACAAGTTGTAGTGGACCAGAACACTCTATGGCTGAAAAGGTGGAAGATCTGATTTTAACTCTTATTTGTACAGTTTCCAGCAATCGAGACTATATAATCTTACAACACTGGTACTCCAACTTACTTACTTGGACAAGCTTTAGATCCATAAATGAAATACCTAATGCCATTAACTTAAAATTTTAGAACACCCTAAACCAAAAAAAAAAAAACCCCAAAATTTATCATGAATGCTTATATGAACCAGCACCAATTTCCTCCTTCATTTTTGGCCCCTTTTTGGTCTTTTGATGTAAAACTACTCATCGAATCTGATTGAATCAACATCCTCAGAGGTCCCAATTTTGATTCCTAGAAATCCCCCCATCCTTTACTTTGTTTGTCCAGTCTAAATTTTACTTTTTGAAAACAAAAAGAAAAGGAACCACTTTTGATCCCTTTAGTCTTCATTTTTACTCCACAATCCACAAGAACTTGCCTATGAACAAACAAAACTATCTGTCCACAAGGTAACAAAACAGCCCTCTTACATCCACACTCCGGTAACCATGCTAAGTATAAGCGTCCGTTTGGACTGAGGTTTTAAAAGTATACTTGTAAGAAAAAGTAAGGTTTTAAAGAGCTGTACATAAAAGCAAGCTGAGCTTATAAGCTCTAGCCAAACAGACACTAAGACATAACAGATGTCTAACAGAAAAATCAAAGAGAATGTTTGACAAGATCGAACAGCACTTCATGAAATAATACTTGAATTGCAACTTTAAATATAAGTTCAGAAGACTTGAAATAAATAAATTCACTAATTTATAGCAACAACAGCACTAACCTGCCTTGCAAGAGATGACCAAAACCAACTGCCCCAAACACCACGAGTGAGATCATTGGAAGCCCATATCTGATAAATGGGCTTTTTCTACCCCATCTTTTGAAGGACAATCCCGAATTCTGAATCTTAGAGGTTGTAGATGAAACATTAGTAGCTTTATGCGACTGACCCGTTGCTGTCTCAATACTTGTCATTTCTGCACACCATAAGAACACCTGCATAGCAACATCAAGATCACTTCTATTTGTATACATAAGATGACTTCTTGGGTTAGTGAACAAGCCATAAAGCTCAGATTTCTGACCTTTTTGCTTCATAGTTTATTCATTTATTTTTTTTAAAGATAACGAAAAATTTTATTAAGAAAAAATAGCCAACCTGAGTACATTGAGGATGGACTGTGGGGGCAAAAATCAAGAACCAAAATTACAATGATCAAGTAAAACAAGAAGGGATATAGAAGAAAAATGTGACAGAGCCACACTCCAAACAAGGAGAGTAAGTAAGAAAAAGGACTTAATCTCTAGCAAGGACTGTTAGCATCCTTTAAAGCATCTAGCATTTCTTTCACTCCAAATACACCACATCAAGCAATGCGGCACAAGTCTCCAAAATATATATATTTTAAAGGGCAATCATATAATGTGAAAATTTGAATATAAGTCTACCATTGACTAATCATCTGGTAAATGCAATAACAACCCAAGTAGTATCCACTAATTACTATCTTTTTTTTTTCTCTCTCATTTTCTAAATGAGATCATAAAGTCCATTAATCCATTAAAACCCAATAATTTCCTCATCAAAGCTTTACATATTTTGAAATAAAATGAT
Source organism: Quercus robur (assembly GCF_932294415.1). NCBI lineage: Eukaryota > Viridiplantae > Streptophyta > Magnoliopsida > Fagales > Fagaceae > Quercus > Quercus robur. The sequence goes on from NC_065541.1 coordinate 57,764,142, forward strand.
TTAATTGACGTAAATGGTTAACTCCAAGCATGTTTGCCCTATGTTTGACTGCTTAGATAATACAGGAAAAGCCAAAATTTCCCAAAAAAAAAAAAAGGAGAAAAAGTACACACACACATTTATAAAATAAATTAAGCTTCTTAACTTCCCAATTGTATATCACACTTTCATAAACATATCAAGGAAAATAGAATATAATGTGAAATGATGTATAATTCTTCCTCTTCTTCTGCAGCACTCATCCACTTCTAAGATGCTCTTATCCTACCCAAGGCCTTCCTCCTCAGGCATCGAGGGCTGAATTGAAACCACCGAAAAGTTGCTACCTTTACAAGAACAAGACTCACCTGAGTTCCACCACCTCAAAATCCCCTCCTGAATTCATTTTCTTATCAGACTCCTTATCACCACTTGATTCCCTAACACTCCCCTTCCTTCCCTCCTCCAAATCCAACCAAAAAGTCACTACCTTTACAAGGCTCAGGGCCGGCTCTTCCCTTAGGCGAGTCAAAATTTTAGAGAAGAACCAACCGGGTAGTAGAGGAAAAAAAATTTAGTTTCAAATGAATTACAAAAAATAATCTGGCACATCCTTTTAACCAAAAAAACAAAAATTTTGGTAAATCTTATTAAACATTGGTTCTAAACAAAATCATTGACCAGATAAACTACAAATCCGGTCTAAGAGATTAACCACAAAACAATCACAAATCAAAACACTAAAAATTTTACCTTTCTCTCTAGTCTCTGCTCTCCGCCTCTCTCTAGTCTCCAGTCTCCACTGTTCAGTCTGGTCTCATCTGCCTCAGCCTCTCTCTGATAATCTCTGCTCTCCGCCTCTCTCAAGTCTCAACTGCTCACCTCACCTCACCGTATCAGGTTCTGAGGTTCAGGAATCAGGTATAAAATTATAAATATTATTTGTTAAGAACTTAAGATAACTTTGTTTATTTGGGCCCTCCCTGGACTGGACGTTAAGTTTGGGCCTTCAAGTTTTTTTTTTTTTTTTTTTTTTTTTGCTGGGTTTTATTAATAAGTCTTGTGTCAGTGTTATGGCAGTGCTTAAATTTTTGTTATGCTTGTACTTAATTTTTTTTTTTTTTTAAATTTATGTAGGTTAAGATTGTTAAAAACTTGTTATTGTTCAGTGAAACTATAACAATACTTTTTATATAAATCAGGTTCTATTTCTCATTTGTTCTACACTTAAAAGTTATTTTTTATTTTAGTCTTTATAAATATATTGTTTGATTATAAATGTCTACTAAAAAATATGCATCTGGATATGAAAAACTTAAAAAAAGAAAAAAAGAAGAAAAATTAATTGAGTCTCAAAAAGGATCAATGGATAAATTTGTTATTAGTAATAAACAAAATATAACACAAAATTTAGATAAAAATATCACAAATGAGCAAGAAATTCACCAAAATAATTTAGAAGAAAATGGTGTTCAATTTTGCAATACAACAAATCTTAATAATGAATTTCAAAATAATTTAGAAGAAAATGAAAATAATGATGAAAAATATAATATAAAAATATTAAATAAAAATTAATTTAATTAATATATAAGTATAAAAAAAAGGCTCAATTTTTAGTTCTTGCCTTAGGCCCCAAAATGTCTAGAGTCGCCCCTATTTCCCTCTCATCCTTTCTCTGCCTCAACCCACGTCACACCGTGCTCCATGGCTGACCACCAAGCTCTCCTTCTAAATCTCCATGGTTGGAGCTTTTCAAGCTCATCACCCCCAACCACGCACCACTACCGAAACCCAGCCAAAATCAAATCATGACCACCACCACGACCAAAACCCAACCAAAATCAAATCGCAACAAAAACCTAGAAGCCCACTAAATCACAAATCAAAATCACACTCACCGAAATCAAAGCAAAAAACCCACCAAAACAACCAAAATCACAAAATGAAAACACTGAAAGTGAACCCACCGTTAAAAAAACATATTTTGGTTTTGTTATTATATTTTAGAAGAAGAATAATCTTGTTGAACTAATTTTAGATCCAAATTAATCAAACATATACCACAAACAAGAATGATAAACTAAAAGCAAAGCAAAAAAAATGGTATTTCCCAGAAAAGTATTTTCAGAAAATAGAAAGGGTAAGCAAAATATAAAAACTATTTGTTTCATAATCTCAAATAAATAAATAAATAAATAACCAAAAATCACACACTATAATTCAGTGAAGCCTCGTGAGTCACAATTTCACCTAAGAGGATCGTCTAAGTTGAGAGGAAGAGATTTTCATAGTCTTTGGCTCGACAGCACAATCTTCAATTTCCTTTCTTGACATGGCTTTCGCTCGCTCCTCTCCTGTCAACCTAGGCGACGTATAAAGAGAAATAAAAAGAAGAAGAACAAAGCACCGCGTAAAAAAGAAGAAAAGAAAAATGGTGAGAGAAGAAAGACGGACTGAGATCAAATGCATTGTCGTAGGTATTTTTTTTTTTTTACATTTTTTACTCTTTTTTTTAACTTTTTAACTCTCCTTTAATATATTTTATTTAATAATTGAAATTAAAAACAACTTTTAATCTCAGCCATTAATTACAATTGCATCAGGGTATTGCACCTAAATCTGTAAAAGACAAAGAGACCTACACATACACATACACATACATATATACATACACATACACATACATAAGCACGCATAAACACATACACATACATAAACACACATATACACACATACACACACATACATAAACATACAAATACACATACACATAAATATATACATACATAAGCACACATACACACATACATAAACATACAAATACACATACACATACAAATACACATACACATAAATATACATATACATATACATAAATAAAAACACACATACACATAAACACGTATAAACTCACATAAACGTAAACATACATACACATAAACTTAAATATAAATATAAACACACATAAATGTTCGATTTGGCACATCAAAGTAACTAACGAAATTGTTTGAGGATTAATGTTAGTTTGCAATTTTTTCCGGTCTATATGAGGGTTTAATTTTTCTCAGTTTATATGTGTGTTTATGTCTATGTATGTTTATGTGTATGTGTGTTTATGTTTGTTTGTTTTTGTGTATGTTTGTTTGTATTTGTGTTCATGTATGTTTATGTGTATGTGTGTTTATATTTATATTTATGTTTATAAATATAAGCATACACACATACATAAACATACATAAATATAAATGAACATAAACATAAACACACATGTACATGCACATACACATACACATAAACATAAACATACACATACACACACATAAACATACACATACACATACATACACACATACACATACACATACATAAACACACATACACACACATACACACACATACACACACATACATTTTTAGTTCTTGCCTTAGGCCCCAAAATGTCTAGAGCCGCCCCTGACAAGGCTTAAGTGAAAATTTAATTTTCTATTCTACGGTAAGTATCAGTTTTTTCTAGGCTCTTTTTACACCAAGTCTAATTCTACATGGGTTAAAGCCAGTCTATCCATATCAACCATTCGACCCAAATATGTTTTCTCTTTCTTTCTAATTTTCGCATGTGGGACTTGGTATTATTATAAGGAAGAGTTAGGCATTTCCCAACTACACGATGTGCTTATTTTAACAAGGAACCCAGATAAAAAAAATCCCAAAATTCCGGAGAAATTTGCCCCACAAGAAATGATTATATAGTTTGTCCAACAATGACCAAACCCAAATGCCAAATTCGAAGTACCCATCAATAACAGCGGTCTAAGTAACAACTTTCTTCTTTGGCATTTTATCAAACACTTTATGAGCATCGGCTAATTTCCCAAAACCCTAGATAGGTAGTAATCAAATTAGCAAACATTTTTAACAACAATCACATATATTTTTCAAACCTCCAATCTATTAGCAAACAGATAACAAGTTAAAGCTCAGCTCTAAAAATTGAGGGTAAAGTTGGAGAATTGAATTGTAATTTCATTGTTTTCAGCGATCAAACAAACAAACAAACAAACAATAAAGAGAGAAAGGAAGAAGAATCTGTGTGTCTGTACCTGGCTAAGATCGTTGAAACAAAAGGAGTTTTGAATTCACCGAGCAATCCAAAAAAACACGCAAAACTAAGAAGTTTTGATTTGGCAACGGAGAGAGCAACCTCTAGTTTTCGTTCCAAAAAGAGAAGGATTTGGGCCGGAGGGCTTACTAAGGCCTAAATGAGCGCAAAAAATAATGGTTTTAATTAATTAATTTATTTTTTGCACAAAATTACAAACTCTTTTTGGTTTTTATATTCATTTGATGAAAGAATGTAATTTCAAATTTCAATTGAATAGACTTAGAGACGTACTATTCAATAAATTTTTGTTTTCTTTATTTCTTCAAAAAATAATTAAATAGTGACTTCATAAAATGTAAAAATCCTTGATCTATTAGATAAAACATTGTTAATGTGTAACTATTTTGAATACTTACAACCGATCTTGAAGATGAAAAGGCAAAATGACTATAACAGTCAAAGTTGTGAGGATATGTAAGCTATAATGAAAATAATTTTTTTGTTAAATATTTGCAAAATGACTCTAGTTTTTATTTCTTTTGTCTAAAAAAGAAAGAAAAATAAAAACCAAAAAAAATGGCAAGGAGAACAATTTAGGTGGATATCATCAAAACCATAATATCTTACATATTTTTCACTTTATACAATATTTTAGTAACGTGTATTACTTATCATACTTAGAATTTATAAATAACTATTTGTAACCATTATTCACTTAATTGAAAGCTTTTACAATACTGAAATTTAGATCTTGTCTAGCTTACAAGAGACTTGTTCCTACCAATTTTTTTTTAAAAAGTAAAAAAAGAGAAAGAAAAAGAAAAGAAGCAGCTTATAAGAGACTAGCGATTAAATCCTTGGCCTTCTTTATTGTCAACATCGATTTGGAAGTAGCGCAGGGACAATCTACCCAATAAGATACATGCTTCCCACTATAACAAAGAGGCCAACCAAGTATCCAATCACTATTCTTTCCCATGAGAACCAAGTTTCTCTACTCTCAATCTCTGTTGGTTTTGCTAGTGACAAGTCTTCTTGACACGACACCCGAATTTGCATTCCACACAACCCACTATTGTTGGCATAAAAGTTCTAATAGTTCATAGTGTCCATTTGCCCACCAAAAGGAATCTTACTGTGAGATTGTTGTTACTCACATCTAGAACAGTCAATTGTTGCAGCTTTGTTAGTGATTGTGGAATTAAGTCTGATATTTTGTTATGTGACAAGTCTAAACTCTCAAGACTCTTTAAATCACCAAGACTTGCTGGTATCTTCCCATAAAGATTGTTATGTGAGATGTTGAGAAGCTTTAAAGCCTTTAGAGAACCTAACGTGTCCGGAATTTCACTAGAAAGTTGGTTCATTGACAGGTCCAACAAAAAATAGAGATCAAGGTTGTGGTTTGAGAGGCCTTGTTGTGACTTCTTCCAATTTATTATAAGATCATTCAACTCGATTGAGTAGTTGTAAATATCAAGGAGTTGTAAAAATGTGTGGGGGTGTTTCAATCATACCAACAAGATTTCCAAATGTTGCAGGGATTTCATCAACAAGGTGGTTGCTTGAGAAATCAAGAATTTGGAGTCTACTAAGATTGGAAACACAGTTGGGGATTGAACCTTGTAGGGAGTTGTTTCATAAAATTAATACTTGAAGGTTGAAAATTTGGCAAATAAACTCTGGCAATTCACTTGTGATTTTATTGTCATGGATATCTAGGTGTATAAGATTACTCATATTAATCAGGTTTCTAGGCAAGTTGCTAGAAAAATTATTTTCACCCAATGCAAGAAATTTAGTAGATGGTGGAAAGATTGTAGGAAGTTCACTTGAGAATTCATTTGAAGAAAAATCAACGATGTTGAGCACAATAGAGCTAAAATCTGGTTAAGTATTTCCATAGAATCTATTAGAGGACAAGTCCAACATTCTAAGGAAAACCATCTTGGAGATGGATTCAGAAACTTTCCCTGAAAATTTGTTTCTACCCAACATAAGAATCTCAAGTCCAGTGGCATTACCAATGTTGTCTAGCAGTTCTCCAGAAAAGTTGTTTCGGGCCAGGGAAAGGACTGCTAAATTTTGAGAGTCGAAAAGGGAAAATGGAAGAGAACCCATAAGACTATTATCTGACAAAATTAGGACTCCAACTTCCATATCCGCAAGCCATTGTGGGAACATTCCTTCTAATTGGTACTCGCTCAAGTCCCAAAATTTAAGAGTTTTGTGCATAGAAATCCAATATGGATTTCTGCTTTAAGACCACAAGATTCATAGACAACTGAAGTGGCATACACGTTGGCACTATATTTGCATTGTTATTCCAAATTAGATTATTCCCTCTGAGAAAAAGATCCTCCAAGCCATTGATATTGAATAACCAAGATCAAATTTCTCCATCGAGCAAGTTGTTTTCCAATTCAAGTGTTTCCAATTCTGTCAAATTCTGTATGGATGATGGGATTCCACCTATCAATTTGTTGTTGCTCAAGTCCAAAGTGGTTAAGTGAAATAGATCACCAATATGAATAGGAATCTCCATTGACAATACATTATGCCTCAAGTTCAATGTTTTCAATTCCTTCAAATTCAGAATTGAAGACAAGTTTTCTATGGAGGATGAGATTCGACTGTTAGCTTGTTGTTGCTCAAGTCCAAAGCGGTTAAGCGGGATAGATTACCAATATGAGTAGGAACCTCCATTGACAGTAAATTGTACCCTAAGTCTAGTGTTCTCAATTCCTTCAAATTCACAATTAAAGATGGAATTTCACCAAAAAAATTGTTGCTGCGAAGAAGCAATTGCACCAATTTTGTCATATTCCCTATTTCTTGAGGGATATTTCCAGTAAGCAAATTGTATTGCACACTAAATAACTGTAAGTTTTGAAGATAGCTCACTTCCCCACTTAGAATACCATGGAATGAATTGCCACTTAAATCAAGATATAGTAGATACCTCAATTGAAAAAGTTGAGAGGGAATAGAGCCATTGAATTCATTTTTGCCTCAAATCAAGATAACATAAGTCACTCAGATTGGCAAAGCCGTTGCCTGACAATTCTCCTTATATGCTATTCGCGGGTATTCCAAGCTGCTTCAAGCTCCTAATGTGAAAGAGTGGAGTCAAGATGGTAGAAGGCACCACAAGGGACTTCATAGAATCATGGAAAACGACAATACCAGAAAGGCCTATTGATGTGCATGAAATATATATATATATATATATATATATAATAAAGTACTAACATATCTACGTATTTAGCCTCACTTTATATGCAAAGTGGGGCTAGCCAATTGAATGAAGCCAACTTACATCCAGCCCGGCATGAATTCAAGAGTGGACCAAAAAATTAAAGAATAAGAAGTGACCCACTACTCAATCTGACGTGGTAAAAGTGCCAAGGAAACATGTAATCATGAGGTAGTGAAGTCAACGTGTGAAGTAAAATGAAAGAAATAAAAAGCAGAGATAAAGAATAAAGAATAAAGAGAAGCGGCCTGGAGACATGTGAAAGAGCAACGAAAAGAAAAAAAAGAAGAAGAAATGTGGGCTTGGGCTTTCTTCTTACTCCACCGAACCACAAACAAGCGTAGGTCATTGCGGGTTTGCTGGGAAGCTTTAGGTCGGCTGCATATGTGCAAGTATATAAAGGGAGCAAAACAGAAAAATAGGAGGCGTGTACTAGGGCTGAAGGCTGAACATAGAGAGCGCAGCTATCTCTTTGGCTTCTTTTGTGACAGTTAGTTTTATTTTATTTGTTTAGTTTAATATTTAGTATTTTATTCTTGTGTTTTATTTGAATTACCATGAGTAGTTAAATTTATAATTAGATTTGAAGATGAAATTTTGTTAAGGATTATCAATAATATTGATGTGATTTGATTTTTCCCACAATAGTTTTTCTTTAATAATTTAAATTGTTCTTACTTCATATCAATTGACTAAGATGAGATTTTAGATATGAGTTCAATCATGTTTTTCTCATGATTTAGAAATTATCTTAATTAATTGAATGTTTGGTTTGTTAATTCTTGATTATGAAATTGGATATCGCTTGTGATTTGTCTGTCAATGGATACAATTTATGATTTGATTTTTAGAATTAGATATATCTTATGATTTGTTTGGCTATGGATACAATTGATGATTTGATTTTATACTTAAGAAGCGAAGAAGAACATGCTTTTGATTTTTAAAATAAGGATTTTAATGAGGATATTTTCCATGATAGCAAGATTGATTTCTAGTTTATCATGTAGTGAGTTGGGAAAAATGAATGATCATAAATAAATGCTGATATGACTTACAAGGTGGATTCCAAAACCTTAATTCATTTTTCTAGATTGTTTACATCTCTTTACTGCTTTATATTATATCTTTGCTTAGTTTATTTAATCTCAAAAAAACCAATTTTTAGTAAACTAGATTAGAATTAATTTGGTTAAGATTTGATTAATTTTCCTACGTTCATTCAAGTCCCTATGGGTTCGACCTCATTCTTGTCAAACTATATGATAGGCCAAGAATGTATTGACCATTTGTGATGAATTAATTAGCCAAGTTTGTATTGACCCATTGTGATGAATTAATTGATTAATTAGCCAAGTTTATTAATTAATCAAATTAACATGCAAAATGCGTGGTTGCACAAACAAATCATCAATTAAACTAAGTATGCAATGTAGAATAAATTGACACGGTGATTTGCTTACGAATGGGGAAAACCTACACAGCAAAAACCCCACCAGGTGATTTTAAGGTCACCACTCCCGAGAATCCACTATTATCAAAATAAGCAGTTACAAGTAAAGGAATCCCAGTACCTTATATCAACCTACATTTGAACCATTATCCCAATATCCAATTAGACTTGTTTTGTAGTGACAATCTTTCCTTTCAATGAACGGTTCTCAGTACGTGACTAACCAATTACACGGATCCCAATACGCAACTTAATCACCAACTTGAAAAAGATGTTGGCTTCAAAGTTCTTTAGTTCATCACACGACGAAGATCAAGAAGCTCCTTGGTCACAAAACCCTATGGTGTACAAACACAGCAGCTTCTTCAAAAAAAAGATAAACTAGGGCAAACTAGGTTTCCGGTCACACTTTTCTTCACACTTGTAGAATTGTGCTCTAGTGCAACTTGTGTAACCTTTGATTGCCCTCAAAATAATCCTTATATATGTTTAGGGTTGTGAAAAAAGAAAGTCAAACATATACCCACAAATTGGATGAAAAACAGCTCTAAAAAACTGAGTTTCATAAACCTCGATAGATAGCCATCTATTGAGCTAGCTGTCGAGCCACAGGCTTCAGCAGCTTTTAAACCTCGATAGATAGCTATCTATTGAGTTAGCTGTCGAGTTTTAAAATCCAACACTTTTTTACTTGATTCTTGGACAGACTTGCATAGGTTTAACACTTGAATTTGAAACATTGTTTCTTGAAACATTAAACACATCCTAGATCTATCCAATTATAAGTAAATTGCATTTTGTCAAATGATTAGCCAATTACATAAAATGTTGACATATGTTCCTAACATTGAATCACATATGTCCTAACACTATACTTCGGTACAATTTGTACACTTGCGAGTATTTTAAAATTTCACAATACCTATACCAATCACAAGGCTTGATTCCAAGCGAGAACTGATATTGCTCCGAATCAGTAAGGTGGAATGGCCTGGCTTCGGTGGGCAACTGAAACGGTGGAAGGTCTGCAAGGAACAAAACATAATCAAAGAGGAGACCGGAGAAGACCGGTCGAACCCCCTCCGATGGAGAAGTTAGTTTCGTAGAGAAAGAAGTTCCAAGTATTTTGGAAAATTGTGTCAGAGAAAATCTTACCGCTGTCGGGTTCAGACCGGTCCCTTATATAGGGAGCCTGGGACGGTTATTTGTCTAATAACCTCCCCAGGATTTGTGGAAGCGCAACAAAATCCGGAGTTAACTACCTCAACGGATATAAAACTGTAACCGCCAACGGAAGTTAACTTATTCGAAGTGTTGCGCTATCGTCTGTCTGGTGTAGGACTGTTTAGTCGTCCAAGGATATCTGATGATTGCTCATGGACGACCCAAATGGACGATGATGTCATCCATGGAAGACTTAATTTATAGAGTGGCGCTATTATTCATGGACGTTTCTTCTTCTTCTGGGTTAACTCTTGGATCAACCTGCGCTGTAGGCTCTGGACGATCCATTTGGACGAGCTGGAGATGGATTATTTTCCGCTTCTCTATCAGTTGCCCCTTTGTTCAAAGGGTCGTCCAGGACATCGTTGTGATTTAATCAAAATTTCACTTTTTCGTACGCCACGTGTCGCGAAACTGTTGGTTGGCCAGTCGTGTCGATCTCGTTTCCCAAAGGAATCGCCACGTGTCAATCTCTGAGTGGCGAGTGTTGTTTCGTTGACCCTGTTGCTGGGGCCTATAAATAGTGCATTCTCTTTCATGCCCCTCACTTTTTTCCTCATTCTCTCTTCTGCCAACTCGTCCAAGATCCTCGTCTAGCTCTCGTCCTAGTTTCATCAAGTATTTCCTCTTTCTTTTTTAGGCTTTCATTTTAAGTCCTCTACATTTCAACCATGTCTTCGTCTTCTAGTATAGAGAGAGAGATAGACGACTACCAAGACGATTCCTCTGAGAGAGGGTAGTGTAGATAGTTCGTCCTGTAGTGATTCCTCAGACGAGCATTACTCGTCTGGGGTTCCTGGCATTCCGTTAAAGGAATTTCAGGAACAAAGACGTAGGGCGGCTTCTGGGTCTGGGGCCAGTTCGTCTAGGCAGCCATCTAGTCCTCCTCAAGACGAGGAAGAGGACGAAGAAGATGTAATCTATAGTTGCACCCCAGAGGTAGCATCCACTTTAGACGGTGCCAAGTTAAAAACTCTTGTAGATAGATATCAAATCCCTAAAGAGCTTAACCCTCGTCTACCCAAGGCTGGAGAATGGTGTTGTTCCCCTTCCTCTGGCTTAGGGGTATACGCCTTTTACTTCTTAGCTGGCCTTAGGTTTCCTCTAAACTCTTTCTGCAGAGACCTCTTCCAAAGGTTGGGTATAGGACCTAACCAACTCAACCCCAATGGTTGGAGGACGATAGTTGCCATGCAAGTATTATGGCGTGAGGCATTGGAAAGGGACCGTCCAATTACAGTGGACGAGTTCCTTTACTGTTATAAGCCCTCAGAGATCAAAAAATCTGCTGGTTTCTACCAGTTCTCGTCCAGGGGTTCATATTACAGTTTAATAAAGGGCCGTAGTTCGTCTGACCAGTTTTGGAAAAAAGAAATTTTTATTATTTCTGGAAATTGGGCTGGGGACCCAGCTGATGTGGGTAATCCCCTCTTCCCACCTTTTACCAGCCCTCTAGGTCGCCTTCGTCCTGAGGGTATGTTTTTCTTTCCATTTTTTCCTGTTTGTCCTTTTTTTTTAAAAAAAAAAAAAATTTTATCTGTCAATCGTCTAACCCTTTCCCTTGGTTATGCAACTGTTGTTCGTCCACACTTGGATAAGTTTTTCTTGGACCGTATAGAAGTGGTTCGGACCTTTTCAGGAAGGACTTTCCACGACTTAGTTACCTTTAGTAGTCTAGCAACTTGGGGACTTGGTCCAGTTCCTACTACTGAGAACTTAAGTCACGAAGAGCAGACTCGTCGAAGTAAGTGTCGTTCATTATATTCTATTATTTCAGCTTCTCCTTTCTTTTTTATTTTTAATTTTTCTGATTAATTTTCCTCGTCATAGGGATAAGTACGATGAGGGAAAACAAAGAGAAAACAGTAGCTAGCGGGGACGAGGACGTTGTTGCCCCTACTGCCAAAGTGGCTTCCGTCCAGGCCGGGAAGAGGAAGTCTAAGCCAATCTCAAGTAACGTGGACCTGGACGACCTCCCCAGTCGTCGTGGCCACAAGAAGCAGAAGTCAAGTAAGATTTCCCTTCCAAAGGTTCCTAAGTTCGTACCACCAACAGTGAACTTGGACGAACCTGTGGTGGACGTGGAACCCGTCCAAACAGTCCATCCCGTCCAGTCTGATCCTCCTCCTCCTCCCAAAGCTTCTCATAAGCCTAGCCCTTCTGAGTCCTCTGATCGTCCACCTAATTTGGTACTGGACGAGGGTTACGCATGGAGGACGTTCAAAGGAATCGTCACTGATCATGAAGTTAACGAATGTTACAACATGTCAGTGAAGGAGTTTGAACGCTCTGGCATCCATGACCTTTTCAAGGTAAATTTCTTCTTCGTCCTTGTGTATAAACATTTTACCTTGAATGATATGTCTAACTCTTTTTCGTCCAAATGCAGGCTATGTCAAAGTTTTATACAGCAACCTGTCAAGCCAAAGAGCTTGCTTCAGATGCTAAGACGGCCAAGGATAAGGTTAAAGAGCTAAGCCATGAGATTTTATCCAAGAAGGGGGAGGTCATTAGGTTTACCGAGGATTTTAATCGTCTGCTGGGAAGCGAGACGAAGCTGAAGAACGAAGTGGAAGAGCTCAAAACTGACAACTTAGAGAAGGATACCCGCATCGTCCATCTCGAAGGGCAAGTTTCAGAGCTTACCTCGTCCTTGGAGAAGGCACGTGAAGAAGCAATTGCTGCTTTTAAGAAGTCTGACGAGTATAAGAATCGTCTAGACAGTCATTATGCAGCTGGCTATGAAGACTTCCGTGCTGATGCCAAAGAGGCATATCCTGATTTGGACTTCAACTCCTTCAAGCTTCCTCTTGCTACAGAGAGTTCTGTGCTGCAGACGAGCTCCGAGGACGTCAACATCATGGACGACGCTAACACTGAAGTCACACAGGACGACCCCAAGGCTAGTTTGCCTAAATGATTTGCAATTTAAAATTTGTTTTACTTTTATCTGGAAGTGCCCGTTGTTTTGGGCTTTGTTTCTGTTTTTTTTTTTATTCCAGTTCATACAAGTACAATGGTCTCGTCCAAGATTGTGGACGAGTTTTATAAATAGTTTCATTTTCCCAACTTAAGGGGTTTTTGGACGTTGGTCGTCCACCCTTCGTTGAATTTCATGAAAGAAGTGAATACTTCTATTTTTATCTTCCATTGTGTTTGAATATATTTATTTCCAGCTTTATGTATGAAATTTTTATTTTCATATCATCAGTGTGGTTCGTCCATCCAGGAATTCAGTTCACCTCGTCTTGAGCATGGGGGTGAATTTTCATTACATCACCTAGATAGAGTAAATTGATTCCTTTTAGCTAGATTTTTCATCATTCCAAAATTATAGACGATCATTTTGTCGTCCTTGATGATTAGACTTTTCAGCGATTTCTCGTCCAATATAATGGATTAAGCTAGTTTTGTAGTCTTTGCTCGTCCATGTCTCGGACGAACACTTCTGGGAATTCATCTCGTCTTGAGGTCTAGACGAGTATGCCCTTAACTTAGCTATCATCTCGTCCTATGTTCTGGACGGATGAACCTTGCTTTATTTTTAGCTTAGGTTTCATCTCGTCCTATGTTCTGGACGGATGGACCTTGGCTTTATTCTTAGCTTGGGTTGCATCTCGTCCTATGTTCTGGACTGATGGACCTTAGCTTTATTTTTCCTTTGGAGGAAGGCTTATGGACGATATATCCTTGCGTCCAAGGATTTCATTCGTCCATACTTTCTTTTTTGCGGATCAATTTGAATGAACATACAAGGATTCCAACAATATACTTGAAAGCACAATATACATATATTTGAAAATCCAAACTTATGCAAACATTCGTCCACAGGCATGGCACATGCTCGTGAGCTAGTGCCTTATTGAATTAAAAATACAAACCAACTCATCCATGAATAGCACAAAAGTGAAAACACTAATGTACTTTCTAGGGGATTATTAAAATACTTAAAAGCACTCGATACTACACTTTTGCTCGTCCAAATATCCCATCCAAGGACTCCAAATATCCCATCCAAGGACACTGGTGAAGAGTCAGCACTTATTGATGGTACTTCCTGAGGTGCTCAACATTCCAAGGGTGTTCCAGCTTCCGCCCATCCAAAGCTTCCAAATAGTAGGACCCTTGCCTTTTGCAGTTGATAACCCTATAGGGTCCTTCCCAATTTGGGCCAAGTTTCCCGTAGGCCGGGTTTCTTGTTGCCAAGGTAACCCTCTTCAAGACGAGATCCCCGATGTTGAAACGCCTAGGCTTCACCATGGCGTCATATTGCCTTGCCATGAGATTTTTGTACCTCGCTGTCCTTTGTTCTGCATCCATCCTGACCTCGTCCATAAGGTCAAGGTTAAGACGGAGCTGTTCCTCATTTTCTTCAGTTTGATACTTCCTCACCCTGTGGCTCGTCATGTGTACTTCTGCTGGTATAACTGCCTCACTTCCATAGGCTAGTTTAAAAGGAGTTTCTCCTGTTGGAGTTCTCGCTGTCGTTCTATAAGCCCATAAAACACCTGGTAATTCATTCGGCCATATTCCCTTTGCCCCTTCGAGCCGAGTCTTGATGATCTTCAGCAAGGATCGGTTCGCTACTTCTGCCTGGCCATTGGCCTGTGGGTGGGAGGGTGAGGAGTAATGGTTCTTCATTCCAAGCTGTTCACAAAATTCCCTGAAAGGTGTGTTGTCAAACTGTCGTCCATTGTCAGACACTAGTACTCTAGGTACTCCGAATCTGCATACAATGTTCTTCCAGACGAAGTTCTTGACATTCTGCTGCGTAATTTTAGCTAAGGGTTCGGCTTCCACCCACTTTGTGAAGTAATCTATTCCCACCACCAGAAACTTCATTTGCCGAGTTCCAGTCGGAAAGGGCCCCAAAATGTCTAGTCCCCATTATGCGAAAGGCCAAGGGGCCATCATTGGCATGAGATATTCTGCTGGCTGTCTGGGAATGTTGCTGAAGCGCTGACATTGATCACATACTTTGACATACGCTTTAGCATCAGCTTGGATGGTTGGCCAATAGAATTCGCTACGGATGACTTTATGGACGAGTGATCTAGCTCCCGAATGGTTTCCGCATGCTCCTTCGTGAACCTCCCTCAGCATGTAATTTGCCTCGTCCGGAGCCAAACATCTTAAGAGAGGCTGGGAAAAACCTCTTTTGTATAACACCTCGTCCATAAGTACATACCTGGCTGACTTGACCCTGAGCTTCCTGGCTTTGTCCTTCTCTTCTGGAAGCTTTCCGTCCTTTAAGTATGACACTATTGGGGTCATCCAATTTCCTTCTCCGTCTATCTGCATCAGTTCTGGAAGGTCTATACTCGGCATGTAATGTACATCATCCATTTCGTCCAACGCCTCATTCGCAGACGCTTCCTTCGCCAGAGTATCTGCCTCCATATTCTCTTCCCTTGGGATTTGAACAAAATCTGCTTTTTTGAATTTCTTCACAAGGCATACTACCTTCCTTAGATATTTCTTCATTCTGTCTTCTTTGGCTTCACATGTCCCATTTACTTGGCCTATGACCAATTGAGAGTCTCCCAGGACAAGTATTGAGTCTGCTTCTACGGATTTGGCCAGCTCCAACCCCTTTAAGAGGGCTTCATACTCCACTTCATTATTAGTAGTCTGGTATTGCAAACGGGCCTTGTATTTCAATTTGTCTCCTTCTGGCGACTGCAAAACAACTCCTATTCCTCCAGCATACAATGTAGACGATCCATCTACATGGACGACCCATTTGTTGTTGTACTCTCCTTCCCCCAGGTCTTCGTAACTCGGAGTGAACTCTGCGATAAAATCTGCTAGGGCTTGATCCTTTATTGCATTTCTCGATTGGTACCGAATGTCGAATTCACTAAGTTCAACTGCCCACTGAATTAGCCGTCCTGCGGCTTCCAGCTTGTTCATTGCCTTCTTAAGCGGATGGTCCGTCATGACATTGATGACATGAACTTGGAAGTAATGTCTTAACTTCCTAGAAGCCGTTATCAGTGCAAAAGCCAATTTCTCCATGAGCGGATACCTTCCCTCTGCTCCTCTGAGTGCCCGGCTAGTGTAATACACCGGTTTTTGTACTTTCCCCTCTTCTCTGATTAAAGCTGAACTTACGGCGTGTGGGGACACCGCTAAGTATAGGTACAGTTCTTCTCCTTACACGGATGGACTTAATAATGGGGCAGTTGTGAGATAGTCCTTCAGGTCTTGGAAGGCCTTTTGGCATTCGTCCGTCCATTCAAATGCCTTCCTGGGGACTTTAAAGAAAGGTAAACACTTATCTGTGGCTTTCGAAACAAACCTGTTCAAAGCGGCAACTCGTCCTGTGAGGGATTGGACTTCCTTGATACTCTTCGGTGGCTCCATGTCCAATATAGCCTGGATCTTGTCCGGATTCGCCTCAATTCCTCTTTGTAAGACCATGAACCCCAGAAACTTTCCCGACGATACTCCGAATGCACACTTGCTTGGGTTCAATTTCATCTTATATCGCCGAAGTGTTTCAAAGGTTTCCTGTAGGTCGTCTAGATGGCTTCCCTCGTCTATGCTCTTCACAAGCATGTCGTCGACGTAAACCTCCACATTCCGTCCTATCTGTGGACGAAACATGTGGTTCACTAACCTTTGATAAGTTGCCCCTGCGTTCTTCAAACCGAAGGGCATCACTTTGTAGCAAAACAAACCTTGGCTGGTAATGAAGGAAGTTTTTTCCTAATCGGCTTTATCCATCTTGATCTGATTATATCCTGAGAAGGCGTCCATGAAGCTCAGCAACTGATGTCCAGCAGTAGAGTCCACCAACTGATCAATGCGTGGCAGAGGATAACTATCCTTGGGACATGCTTTGTTCAAGTCAGTGAAGTCTACGCACATTCTCCACTTTCCATTAGCTTTCTTCACCATCACCACATTGGCTAACCAATCCGGGTAATAGACTTCCTTAATGAACTGTGCCGTGGTCAGTTTCTGAACTTCTTCCTTGATCGCCTTATCCCGCTCGGGAGCGAATACCCTCTTCTTCTGACGAACAGGCTTAAAAAAGGGGTACACATTCAATCGATGAGTGATCACACTCGGGTCGATTCCTGGCATGTCGTCATGACTCCATGCAAAAAACGTCGATACTCTTTCTCAGGAACTGGATGAGGTCTTTTCTCGCCTTCTCCTTCATACCTGTTCCAATTTTGGTGAATTTCTCGGGATCATCTTCTTGCAAAAGAACATCTTCCAATACTTCCGTGGGCTCTGCAACAATTCTTCTTTCCTCGATGCTCATTGTCTGCACCTGTTCGTCCAAAGCCATCATGGCCAAGTAGCATTCTCTGGCTGCCAACTGATCTCCTTGTGCTTGTCCTATTCCATACTCCGTAGGGAATTTGACTGATAGATGGTAGGTAGAGGTTATCGCTTTCCAACTATTAAGAGTGGGTCTTCCAATAATGGCATTGTATGAAGAGGTACAGTCTACCACGAGGAAATTGACTTCCTTAGTTATCTGTTGCGGGTATGACCCTACCACAACTGGTAATGTAATGGTACCCACGGGTTGCACCTTCATTCCTCAAAATCCTATCAGTGGCGAGCAGACTGGACGAAGTTGATCCCGTCCAAGCCTCATCTGTTGGAAGGCGGGGTAGTACAATATGTCTGCTGAGCTTCCATTGTCAACTAACACTCTCCTGGTTGTATAATCTGCAATAAGCAGTGTAATGACGATCGCATCGTCATGCGGGTGATGGATCCTCTTAGCATCTTCGTCGGTGAAGGAAATGGTTGGCTCGTCCATTGATCTCGTCCTTGGTGATCGTCCAGAGAGCTGGACGTTTTGTACCGCTTTGAGATACGTCTTCTTCGACTTGGAAGATTGCCCCATCGAGTTCCCTCCGACGATAATCCTTATCTCTCCTAGTGGGGGCCGGGATGATTCCTCTATTTTGCCTTTCAACTTCTCATCTTTACGATCCCTTCCAACGAAGTGCCTCAACTTTCCTTGTCTGATAAGGTTCTCAATTTGCTGTTTCAGGTCGTAACACTCATCCGTGTCATGCCCATGGTCCCTATGAAAGCGACAATATTTGTTCTTATTGCGCTTATTGGGATCCCCTCTCATCTTCTCTGGCCATTTTAAAGAAGGATCGTCTTTGATTTGCATGAGCACTTGATCAAGCGGAGCGTTCAGGGGCGTATAATTCTGGCTTCTTCCCAAGGGACCTGTCTTCCTGTTATCTCGTTCCTTCCTATCTTCCATCCGTCCCTTCTTTGGACGAGGGGCTTGTTCTGAGTGTCGAGCTGGGTGCGCTTCCATCCTTTCAGCTCTTTTCCTCTTCTTGGCTATGATTGCATCTTCTGCATTCATGAAGTTCTGAGCCGAATGGACGAGCTCGGCCATGGTTTGAGGCTCCTTCTCATATAGCTTATGGATAAATAAATCCGAATTAATCCCATTGTGGAAGGCTGCCAGTAGAAGTTTATCGTCCACCTCGTCCACACTAAGGGCTTCTCTGTTGAAGCGAGTGATGAATGACCGCAGGCTTTCGTTCTCCCATTGTTCAATGGTCAGTAAGCTGGACGAGGAGCGCTTGTGCCTCTGTCCCCCGATGAAATTGTTAACAAACAATTTGCTCAACTCTTCGAAAGAACTTACGGAACTTGGGGGTATTTTACTGAACCAAACTCGTGCAGGGCCCTTAAGGGTAGTAGGGAAGGCTCAACACATGATTTCATCAGGGACCCCTTGAAGGTGCATTGTCGTCTTGAATGTTGCAATGTGATCAAAGGGGTCACGTGTCCCATCATACGAGTCCAGGGAAGGCAGTTTGAACTTTGACGGCAGAGGGTGGCCATTAATGGAAGCTGTAAAAGGAGAGTCAGTTCTGTGGACCAAATCTTCTATAGGATTCGTCCTCCTCATGTTCTCCTTCATCTCCTCCATGACTTTCTTCATTTGGTCCACCTCCTCTTTCAAGTGTGGTACCGCCCGTGAAGTGGTGGCTCTAAACTGACTTCCAATCTCAGTTTTCTCTCTGTCACCATGGCCTTGTGTCTGTCCTGCGTGTTCCTCACGTGTCTGTCTTCTCTAATTGATCTCTATTCTCAACTCCTGGTTTTGGCGAGTCAATTCCGCCATTGCAGCCGCCATGGATTGCACATGCTGAACGGACGACGTCTGCATGACTGGTGCAGATTGGCGATCACGCTGGGGATCACTTGAAGCGCCTCTGCTTCCTTGACGGCCAGGGCTAGTAGCCCTTGACCTTGTCCTGACCATCCTAACCCTTTGTCGCGGAAAAGAAAGTCGCAAAACAACCTTCGGTTCCCACAGACGGCGCCAACTGATATTGCTCCGAATCAGTAAGGTGGAATGGCCTGGCTTCGGTGGGCAACTGAAACGGTGGAAGGTCTGCAAGGAACAAAACAGAATCAAAGAGGAGACCGGAGAAGACCGGTCGAACCCCCTCCGATGGAGAAGTTAGTTTCGTAGAGAAAGAAGTTCCAAGTATTTTGGAAAATTGTGTCAGAGAAAATCTTACCGCTGTCGGGTTCAGACCGGTCCCTTATATAGGGAGCCTGGGACGGTTATTTGTCCAATAACCTCCCCAGGATTTGTGGAAGCGCAACAAAATCCGGAGTTAACTACCTCAACGGATATAAAACTGTAACCGCCAACGGAAGTTAACTTATTCGAAGTGTTGTGCTATCGTCCGTCTGGTGTAGGACTGTTTAGTCGTCCAAGGATATCTGATGATTGCTCATGGACGACCCAAATGGACGATCATGTCATCCATGGAAGACTTAATTTATAGAGTGGCGCTATTATTCATGGACGTTTCTTCTTCTTCTAGGTTAACTCTTGGATCAACCTGCGCTGTAGGCTCTGGACGATCCATTTGGATGAGCTGGAGATGGATTATTTTCCGCTTCTCTATCAAACTACAATCGACATATTCTCATGTGCAACAATTTGAGCTAGAATTCCATTATTCTAACCCAAGAGATTGGCTTTTTGATGAAGAAAAACCAGTAGCCTCAAGGAGAGAAGCTTTAAACTAGAGAAGAGCCTGTTTTTGATCTTCAGGACAACATAGACAACTAGGGGTGAAGAAGATGACAAGTGCAAGGGCAAGTACGAGGATCAGTTTGGCCATTGGGGTGTTTCTTAATTCGTTGTTTGTTGGATTTGGTTATGAAATGTTGGGAGGAGTGGTATAAATAAACAAAGACGTTCACAACTTCAAATAAGTGCCATTGAATGAATGTGATCTATTCAGTGGTAAAGTCTAGTTTATTTTGAAAATTGGTGACCACTGCGCACCCTTAGTTTCACTCCATAAGTATAAATACTTGTGGGGTGTGGGGGGCAAGGGCCGGAATTCAAATCTCCAGGAGGGACTTTCACACACATATACACTTAAATTAGGTTAGAGTAGAAATTTTATCTTGTATAAAAAAAAAAAAATAAAAAAAAATTGGTGAGCAAGGAAAGAGACTAGATAGTCACATAGGTTCATCACTTTTCCATGGGAGGAGTTTTCATACCAAGATACGAGTTTTTGTGTTGTGTATTGTGATTAGTCCAGTTAAATGCTATCTCAAAGACCTTTATATATTTACATTGTACTAGCAGTGTAAATTTTCATCCTAAATGTATAAAAAGTGGCAAATATTGTACAATTTTATAAAACACTTATGTCAGTGGGCCTGATAGGTTTGTCACTTTTCTACGGAAGGAGTTTTCACGCTAGATACGTGTTTTTGTGTTATATCAAGGATCTTTATATATTCACATTTTAATTTCAATGGAAATTTAATTGCAATTACAATGTCAAAGAAGAATTTTTTGTCAAGAGATGCCGAAAATTCCAAAATCGTCTCATATACAAGGTTTTCAGACCCGGACCGTTCATTGAACCGTTAAAGGAAGAGGTTCAAGATTTTTGAGGTCGAACCGGGATCGAACCGTGATGACGTCATAATTAAATAAATAATTAATTAAAGTCTAAATATAGATATTAAATTTATAAAACTAGCAAAATTGACAATATATCTATATATGTGAGGGAAATTTAATGATTTTCAAGCATATATTCAATAATTAAATAAGAAAGTTAATAAAATAAAATAATAACCATGAAAACATTAAAATTTATGATTAATTTTTGAAATAAAGTTGAATATCTTTGAAGGATTTTAATTATAATTTTTTTTATTCCTTGTAAGAGATGGATAATTTAATTAAGTAGAATAAAATTGTAAAAAAAAAAAAAAAATTGCTAAGGGGTTGGACCGCACGGTTCTCACCGGTTCGTACGGTCCAACCCCGGTTTTAGCGGTTCACGGAATTAACAAAAAATCCGGTTCTTTATGCTTAAAAAACCGATTTTCATCTCGATTTCCGGTTTTCACGGTCCGACCTCCCGGTCCGGTCTGGTTCTGAAAAATATGCTCATATACGGTTTCATTCATGTTTCTTGCGTCTACCACACAAAATCAAAAGAGAGCTTGTGAAAATTTTCCTATTACTGTTCTCAGTTCTTTTTTTTTGGGGTCTGAAGAGACCTCGTCAGGAAAGTCGGATTAACTTATTTTTGGCCAAACTATAATTTTGGTCCTTAAATATTTCTCACTATTTCAATCTCAACATCCTTATAAAGTTTAAGGGTGTGGGCTGAGTTCTGCAATTGCAATTGTTGTGTTTCTTTTTTCCTTGTGGATAGTTGTAAAAGTTGGGAGAAGTGGACGGACAATTAAAATTATGGTCTAGTCAAATAGTAATACATAAATATTTGACGTGGGAAAGAAATGGAAGGCACAATGACTTTTCTTTTTCCCCGAAATGAGTTTTGTCAAATGACTCAAATTTGGAGACTTCTTTTTCTTTAAAAAAAAAAAAAAAAAAAAAAAATTAGCGCTAACTTGACGATAGTCCCACCACTAATGAGTTGATGATTTATTTTAGACTCATATTTTTGTTGATATAGGAAAAATCAAGAGAGTCTTCCATTTAGGACCACGACTTTGAAGGTCTTCCACATTGGAAGATGTCCTTCCACCACCATCAATCTAGCAATAAATGAAAAACATAACTAATGGGGTTGTTTTATTTTCATTTATGGTGTTTGGTTTGATAGCATAAAAGTAGAAGGGTAGAAAAAATAGTTTGTATAAATTTACTTTTATACTCTTAATAGATAAAAAAAGAAGTAACAAATAAGACAAAAAATAAAAGCACTAAATGAATGAAAAGTATCGAAAATAACAACAACAAAAAAAACTATAGAAGGAATTAAAAAAAGAAAAAGGAAAATGACTAAAAACTAAACAAAAAGGACAAAAAACTATAGAAGAAAATTACAAAAAAAAAAAAAAAAAAGAAACAGTTGACACGTAACCAGAAAAAAATGACAAAAAGTGTATAAAACAAAATCACTTAAAACAGATGAAGTAAAAAAAAAAAAAAAAAACCATATATAAGGAAATGAGGGAAACGAAAAAAAAAAAAAAAAACGACAAATGAGAAGTCAAAGTGAAGTCGGTTCGGAAATTGACAGAAGGAACATTGTACAGTTATGAAAAGTAGAAAACAAGAAGATAAAGACAAAAAAAAAAAAAAAAAGTTGTCTCCTCATTTTGGAGAAAAAATTTTTTAGTGGGACGGGGGAGAAAACACCTGGCCCCACCATTTTTTTTTTTTTCCTTTCTCCCTCCCAATCAAACACCCTCCAAAAAGTTTTTACTTCTCATTTTCTTTCATAAATTTTTCATCCTCCCTAAAATCTCTCCAAACAAACACCCTTTAAAAGGTTATTCTTTTAGCTCCAAGAGGTTTCCCTATCTTAGACATCGAAGACCCTTAGAATATGTTCGTTTGGAAGGATTTTAGGGATGATGGAAATTGAGAAGAGAAAAGTGGAGAGAAAGTATTTTTAGCGGGTGTTTGGTTGAGAGGGTGAGAGGAAACACCCGAGCCCACCAAAATGTTTTCTCCCCAAAATGGGGAGAAAACTTGGAGGGGGTGGATGGGTGGAAAGCTTAATTGCCCATGTGCACTTGCACATGGGTTTTGTCCAGTTGCTTTTTTTTTTTTTGCTCATATTTTTCTGGTTTGTGCTATTTTTTTTTTTTTTAAAAATTGAATTGTCTATACACAATTTTTTAAATAAAAATGTGTTACTTTTTTTGTTTTTATTTAATTGTGACATAATTGTAAATTTATACCAACTTCATTTTTCTTCTCAACCATACAAATAAGTTTTCTATCCTCCCAACCAAACACAAATGGAAGAAAACTAAATCTCTTCTATCCTTCTACTTTTCTATTCCCTCCCCATTTTTTATCCTCCCATTTTTCCACTTCTTGGTCGGAGTGAAAATATGAGGGGGGAAAATTATGTTTTCCCTTATTTGTTTTAGGAGTGAAAACACAAAGGATAGAAAACAAAGGGAAAAAAAATCCACCCGATTTGAAAGGAAACGTAAGAAGAAAGAGGAGAAAATAGGAGCTTACTTCTTGAATTACACATTTACTCCCCTCCCTCCCTCTCCCCCCGCCCCCAAGTTGACATCTTATATCCATACATGGTCTTTATATAGTTATTTGTTTATGGGAAGTTATGTGCTGAGCCTAATTTTTTTTTTTTTTTTTTACGTTTTTTTCTTCTTCTTATCCTTTCTTCTTTTTTTATTTTTATTTTTATTTTTATTTTCTTTTGTGCTTGTCCTTCCTTTTTCTCAATTGTTTTGGTTTTTTTTTTTGGAGAAAAAAGTTTTGGATTTTTGAACTTCTTATCCTCTTTTTATTTTATATTCTTAATGAAGTAATCATTCACACATAATTTTTTAATAAAAATATAATGTATTTTTTTTTTTGTTTTACCTAATTTGGACATAATAGTAAATTTATACAAACTCTATTTTCTATTCACTCATTTTTCTTCTCAACCAAACAAAAGAGTTTTCTTTCTCCTCACTTTTCTACCTTCCCAACCAAACACATATGAGAGAAAACTAAATCTTTTTTAGCCTCCCACTTTTTTATCTCCTCTCCATTTTTTATTTTCTTACTTTTTCACTCCTCAAATCAAAAGGACCCTTAGGTCAGTGTCAAAGCAATACCCTCTCATCAACCCTATCTTTCTTGCAAGCATGGAAGACATTCTAGAGCCTATCATCACTTCTTTGGACTAGTGGCCCAATTGGTGGTGATTTTATGCATTAACACTTTTTATTTGGAATTGTTAAAAAAGGGGCTAATTGTAGTAGCAATCAGTTATTACTCAAACAAATATTTTATGAGTTCTTTTTTTTTTTTCTTTTTTCTTTTTTGTGTGTAAAGATTTATTGTTGGTAGTTTTGCAAACCATCTCACGTTTACACTGTTGAACCATTGTGTTAGGTTTTGGATGTGTTGGCAAATCTTATTGTTAAACATATCAAATTTGGATTGTATCAGTAGAATTGTTGTAGGGTTGAGTAAGGAATTTCATTCCAAAGTAGAAATCCTAGACTTGTTTTTTATTGCACCAAAACAAATTTTACACCATAAAGAGTTTTAGGTAAAACTTGTTTTGTTGCAAAGCAGACATCCGAGACTTCAAAATAAATATAAATTAGACTCAATTTAGAGCTAAAATGAGTAATATATGACCATTTGAAGTTGGAACAATTATGTTGTCTAGGAGGGTTCTCTCAGCACTTGCTAAATACTCACTCAAGCTGAATTGTGGCAAACATTAAACCAAAATTTAATTATTGAAAACTTGATGATTTTCTATATACCCCTGTTGCACAGATTGAGAGGAGAGAGACTACTATATCAAGATTACAAGAGTGAACCTTTTTGAGCCCATAAAGAAAATCACTCCTTGAGCTTAATATGAGATTCCTTGAAGCCACAAAGTTTGTTACCTTCTAGAAAAGTTCCTTGAAGCACTGGAGTTCTGCTGTTGAGGACTAGATTCGTTTGGGCCTTTGGGGAGAAAGTTCATGTAAAGGATTTCCAGAATTTTTTGTGACCATTGCAGTGGGAAGGCAAGCTGGAATTTGTAGTAGGCTACTGTGACTTTTCTTCTATAGTGAATTTTCTATGGAGTTGGATTTTTCCTTTGAACAGATTATTCATTGCTTTTCCACTTTATAACCAAACCTGTGCGCCTTTTAACTTCTTTCATTAATATTGCTTTTAGATTTAAGGATCGATTATTGTGGTTGACATAATTGTTTGTGCTATCTGCTGGAATTAACCATAACTTGGATCATTAATCAGCTTCTTACTTGTTTGGGATTTAAATCCAAGATTTTCAATTGGTATTGAGAGAATAGGTCCACTTTCAACTTATTTATGCTACTATTTATCAAAGAAGTCAATACCGTATCGGAGGTTGTACCGGTTTGGCCTGCGGTACGATATATTTCGGGTACCGGTCAATACCGGTGTACCGTTTCAGGATTACCACAAATATATATATATATATATATATATATATATATATATATAAAGTTTTAAAGTGACAAATTCTATATAAATTAATATATTTAATTACATTTCAATTTTTTACCTCTTTTGTTCAAATTATTTTAAGCTAATGCCTAGCCCATTTCACTACTCAATAAAAAAATAATAATAATAATTTAAACCATAATAACACTTCTGAGTGGTCAAAAAGAAAAGAATAGTAAACTGTAAACAAGGGGCAGATAAACCACGTTGGTTTGTCCGCCCCTTAATAACTTTTGTTAAATAATAATTAAAAAAAAAAAAAAAAAAACCTGTAAGAAGCAGAAAGTGGGTAGGTGTAAAAAAAGTGGAAGTCATCTTGAACTCTATCCTCTAGGTTTCTTTGCTAACATTTTGTTTAGAAACCCAGAAATACCAAAAGAAAGAGAGTGACAACGAGGAAGAGAAGAAAACTCAAGAAGCTACTATGCGATGGTAGCGAGCTCAAGCCTCAAGATCTAACAATATTTCCCTGGTTGATGAAGGTTCAACAATGGTGAAGAGGCGCTATAAGTAGCAATTTTTTTTATGAAAACCCATTTCAGTTTGTACCGGTTCGGAACGAAGATACCGCCCGAAAAGCATCGGAATCCGCCAAAATGGCCGAAACAAGCCGAAACACACCGATATTTAAGACGGTATGAATCAACCCAGTTTTTGTACCGGTCCAAGCACCGGCACGAAAAATTCCAGCCATACCAACCGTTACGGTACGGAATTAACTTCCTTGCTATTCATGGATCTCACTAGATTTTTTGATATTATTTATGAGTCTCATTGCACTATTTAGTTTATTTTTTAACCTTTTTACTACACTTTCAGCAAAAAGTTTTCAATTTCAGTTAAATAAACTATTCCAAACGGATACTTAGGAAGTGTGATCCTTGACCCTTGTTGTCAATACTCAATACATAAGTTCCAATCTCTTAGTGTTCTAACTTACCTTCACAGAAACTAATTGACCCTTATAACCTTATTTAGAATTGTTTTCAGTGAGAGTGACCATGATGAATCGTTTCAGGATTTTTCCAAATTAAAAACAAACTTACTACTACTCTTTGTAGCCTTGGTTTATTATGCCTGGTTTGAGAGGAATGCTCTTGATTTTGTTAGGTGTGCTAAAAGAGATGAAGAGTCGATTCATCAGATTAAGGAGCCTGTGAGGCATTGATTGACTGATTTTAAGGTTCCTCATTCTGTTGTTAACAGCATTCTTTGCTGCATATGGAGGCAATGTGTCTCATACTCTCAGGTCCGTTTCGATTGAGGGGGAGGGAGGGGAAGTAGAGTAGAATTTGCCCAAAATTAACGTATTTTCAGCTAACTCTACTCTACTTTACTCCCTTCTACTCCCCCTCCCTCTCCCCTCAATCCAAATAGACTTTTAGTCCATGAAGGAATTAGATACTTAACATTCTTTATTGAAACTATATTGTTTGATTTAATGGGATAGAATATTTTCATTTATGAGCTTGTGAAAATTAGATTCACCAACCTTGTATTGTTAAAATTGCACATATTTTTTTACTACAAAATGTACTATTAATTTATATTACCAATAAATTATAAATAATAATTTGATATTTTAAAAACTTATTTACAATTTTACACAATCTAAATCTCAAGTCTATGTAGGTATATTTTTATACATGTATACTTATAAATATATAATATTATGTTACTTAAATCAAGCCTTAACTCACAAATTTATTCATGAACACATTATAATGTTTAAACTCAATTTGTTTTATAGGTGGCCCTAAACATAGGTTTGAGATTGGTTAATTTGCTAAATAAACGACCATAAACAAGTTTTTTTTCGTAAAGCCAAGCTAAGTTGTTTATATATTGTTATTATATATGATATCGCTTCAAATCAGTAAGGTGGATGCTCTAGCTTTGGTGGGCTACTGAATGGTGGAAGGCCTACAAAAAGCAATTACGCTGTCAAAAAGGGGACCGGAGAAGACCGACCAAACCCCCTCCGATGGCAAAGTTAGTCTCACAGGAAAGAAGTTCCAACTTTTTGGGAGTCAAGTCTCAGAATGTTCTTACCTCTCTTAGGTTCAGACCGGTCCTTTATATAGAGATCTTGGGGACGGTTATTTGTCCAATAACCTCCCCAAGATTTGTGGAAGTCAATGAGTCCGGAGTTAACTTCCTCAACGGCTACTAAAGTTGTAACCGCTAACAGAAGTTAACTCATTTGAAGGATTCATGGCGATAGCTACGGGTTTAGTAACCGCTACAAAGAGTCGAGAGTTTTCTAAATGTTGCGTATTCGTCCGTCTAGTGTATGACGATTTGGTCATCCTTGGACATCTGATGATCGTCCATGGACGACCTTCATGGACGAGTTTATCGTCCATGAGAGACTTCATTGATCAAGAGCAACATTATCGTCCATGAACATTTTTTCTTCTTCTGGGGTGATTCTTGATCCAACTTGCTCTATTGGCTCTGGACGATACCTTTGGACGAACTGGAGTTGGACTAATTTTTCCACTTCTCCATCAATATATATACATATATATGAAAATGAAAAACTTTTCTGCAAAATGAAACTGTGGGGTCCAATAGTTTATGGGTCCGGCCCACACGCTTATGGGAAGCCCACCGGTCCTAAACTGAAGGAGGCCAGGACCCAAGCTCGAAACTAGGAAACCTAAAAAAGTGGCCCGAAGACACAGCCGAGGACGGTTTCGTCCTCGGCAGGTCCAAAACCTCATGGATAGAAATGGAACACGAGTAAGCTATAAAGATCAGAAAATATCCTGGGGAAGTTGTCTTTAATACCCTTCCCTGACATGACACTGCCCCTAACAGAGCCGGGATCTTAGGCTTTATGGATCATCTCCAACAATTTTGGGATTAGACTGATGGGACAGATATCTGTCCTGGAAAGATCGACCCTACACGTGGACGAAGGACAACGAACGTAGGCTAGTATAAAAGAGAATGTTATGTGACCAAAAGAGGGAGCTCTCTCCCATCTAGCTTCTGGAGAAAGACTTGATGAAAGAGAATGCCTGGATAATATAAGCCGGACACCACATAAAAACCCTCCGACGGGTAACCGGGGACAGCACCATCGCTCCTCGGACATGATCCGAGGAGCCAAATCCTCCTAGATACAAGATTGAAGGGCCTGAATATCCAGCCCAAAGCTCTTTCTCATATTGGTTCACCTATAGTCCGGCCTGAAATGTCGCCCTGTGATCCAACGCTGGCCTTTCAAGCCCACTCTCTACAAATATTATTGTGAGGGACTTTCCGTGTGCGAGCCCAACATCGTTGTTGGGCCGTTAAAGATTTTGTGTCCTTACAATTGGCGCCGTCTGTGGGAAAGGCTTGCGCGTTGGCGCAGGAGGCGTTTGAGTCAACTCTCTAGCCAGCTGAGGTTTGTGGGATTTCCTCCATCTCCGGCGACATGCAGTCGTTGCTCCGACCCGAATTTTTGCTAGGGGCTACGCCCTGCAGTGTCAACAGCGCGGGCAGCTCTAGGGGCTTCCGGCTTCAGGCCAAATCCCTCCGCCATGGTCTAGGGGCTGATCTTCGACAGTTTTGGACAGAACCAAGGCCTTGCATGGTCCTCGGACTCAAGCCTATGGGGAAACCAAATACAAAATTTTTTTGGACAGAACCAAGGCCTTGCATGGTCCTCGGACTCAAGCCTATGGGGAAACCAAATACAAAAAATTTTTGGACAGAACCAAGGCCTTGCATGGTCCTCGGACTCAAGCCTATGGGGAAACCAAATACAAAAAATTTTTGGACAGAACCAAGGCCTTGCATGGTCCTCGGACTCAAGCCTATGGGGAAACCAAATACAAAAAATTTTTGGACAGAACCAAGGCCTTGCATGGTCCTCGGACTCAAGCCTATGGGGAAACCAAATACAAAAATTTTTGGACAGAATCAAGGCATTGCATGGTCCTCGGACTCAAGCCTATGGGGAAACCAAATACAAAAAATTTTTGGACAGAACCAAGGCCTTGCATGGTCCTCGGACTCAAGCCTATGGGGAAACCAAATACAAAAATTTTTGGACAGAATCAAGGCATTGCATGGTCCTCGGACTCAAGCCTATGGGGAAACCAAATACAAAAAATTTTTGGACAGAACCAAGGCCTTACATGGTCCTCGGACTCAAGCCTATGGGGAAACCAAGTACTCAAAAGAAAAATTACAAGTTTTGGACAGAACCAAGGCCTTGCATGGTCCTCGGACCCAAGCCTGTGGGGAAACCAAGTACAAAGAAGAAGTCTTACAAGTTTTGGACAGAATCGAGGCATTGCATGGTCTTCGGACTCAAGCCTATGGGGAAACCAAATACGCAAATGAAAAACCAGATACACAAAAGCACTATCGGAGTACCCTACTTCCCGTTCGATAGATCGGATGGATTGTGAGGAGGTCATCATTCTTGGGCGACATTTGCGCGTTTATCACAAGAGTAGTCAACTGCCACCCCGGTCAGTTTCCTAATTTTGATTTATTACAAATTATCGATATAATGCCTGATAGTGCTGATAGATGAGAGTTGATTAGATTATGCTTCAAAGTAGCTTTGTTACAAATATTCTCAAAGCAACACATACATAGAGCACATTCGTTCACAAAGTTGTATTGCCCAGTAGATCAACGCTTAAAACATGTAAATCAATTTCCATTTTTATTACAACGAAGAAATAGTACAGTGTACAATGAAAAGCTGGAATCAGCCTACGTCAAAGCTTACTACATAAGCAAGAAAAAGAAAAATACAAGAAAGCTGGAGAAAGCCGAGGAGGTATGTCGGAGGAAAGGTTGGCTACAGCTCCGAGACCTTATTCTTCCCCCGCGCTCTTACATGCCCACAACTCAGGCAGCCAAAAAAACCCAACTTGAGCCTGACACCGTTGAAGGAAAGGTGCAGGGAGTGGGAAACTGAGGGGCTTTCTCTAAATATTCGCCTGCTGCTAAGCAGAGGCGCTGATGGAGGAGAATCTTTCTTCTGACATACCAAAGTACTGGCATGAACAGAGCCTGCTTCGGATTTTGACTAAAAGAGGGAGAGACGCCGTTCCCCCTCGGTGGAGATGGAGTACTCTCCTGAACTTGTGCTTCCTGTGCCCATACCTTACTGTTGTAAGCCTCATGAGGACACGGCGCTTCTGCGGCGGAGAAAGTTCTTTCTTCCCAACCCTCGCTTTCAACATGTTATGCCAAGAAAGGAGAACTCCGGATATGGGAAGCGTGATGTGAGAGAAAACTAAAAGGATGGGTGTATATATAAAGCAACCCTCTCTCCCTCCTATTTATTTGAAAAGACAAGATAATGGCAGTCAACTCACGCGGCGTCCCAAGGAGCACTACAGACAAAGTGGTCTTGGCTCAACTTCCAACGTCAACTGCATCCAAGAGACTCAAGGAGTCTCGTAAAGGCGCGCCTCGATCCTTGGGGCGTCAGAGAAGTACTGCATGGCCAGAGGTTGCAGAAATATCTCTTAATCCGCGGATTCATTGAATTCGCGGCCCAGGCCCGCTTTGCGTGAAGGCCCAGGGACACCCTGTTTGGCACCTCGGGAAATGCTCAATGAAAGGGAAAATCTGAACTCAAAGTCTTGGACAGAACCTAAGGCTTGCATGGCCCTCGGACTCAAGCTAAAAGGGAAAACCAAGTACTGATGCAGACATTGGTCTTGGACAGAACCTAAGGCTTGCATGGTCCTCGGACTCAAGCTAAAAGGGAAAACCAAGTACCGATGCAGACATTGGTCTTGGACAGAACCTAAGGCTTGCATGATCCTCGGACTCAAGCTAAAAGGGAAAACCAAGTACTGATAAAGATACTAGTCTTGGACAGAACCTAAGGCTTGCATGGTTCTCGGACTCAAGCTAAAAGGGAAAACCAAGTACCGATAAAGACACAAGTCTCGGACTCAAGCCTAAGGGAAAAATCAAGTACATAAGACAAAACGCATAAGTCCTGAACAAAACCCAGGTTTTGCAAAGTCCTCGGACTCAGGCTTCTTGGGAAATCAACTGCCCGAATGAAGAAATTTCTCGGCTTAAATACTGGAAAAGGTTAAGGCTCGCGTATCATGGAGATGGCAAAACAACCTAATGATCGTCAACCTGAGGAGGCCATTCATCCGGTGGGTAACATGTCCTCGGATAACTACTTCTTACACCTTGTCGAGCATTTAATACCCATCACGGCTAATTTTAAGATAAGTCTCATTCCTCACTGGTCGGATTGTTATGTTGAATAATAATTTTGTTAAAGTTATCGTGGCATCTTTTTATCAACGATTACTTTGGCCTTAGTTATTATTGATTCAAATGCTATACTATTATGCCGAGCAGCGCTTTCACATTTGTTAGAATATATAAACAAGACATACGAAATAGAGTAACCATAACTTTTATTAATATGAAAAATTGTTACAACGTACAAGGAAGGGCTTAAACAAGCCTATACAAAAAATGAACTGCTAAAACAGTAACAACATCCGTAATACAAATAAGTAAACCATCAGGTGTCTTCTGAACTCGCCTTCAAAGTCTCTCTGAAATCTATGCCTCAGTACTGCTCATATCAGGAGAAGAACCTTATACAAAAATAATGAAGGAGAAGGAAGAAGAATTGGAACACATGGAAGCACTTCAGCAAGCTCTTGTCGCTGAAGAATGCAAGGGAAAAAGAAGATGGAGGACATGAGCGGGAAGGAGGAGAAGAAGAGGGAAGCAATGAAAAGAAAGTAAAAGGAGCAAAAGAGGGAGAAGGGGAGCCATATTAGGTATGCTCATGAGAGAGCAGATGGAGATGACAAGGGAGGTTTTCGACTCAGTCACACCAGAAATGGGGTGTGACGAGTCCCTGCTTCGGATTTTGGCTAAAAGAATGGGGAGGCAAATCTTAAGCCTCCGCCATCCTTGCCCCGACCGAGCCATCTCGAGTTTTGTTAGGACATGGCGTTTCTGGGAAAGGAAGGATTTGTTCATGGTGGATTACTATGAGAGAGGTATTATTGAATAGGGAGTAACCGGATGGAGGAAGTGGATTCTGGGAAGAACGTGAGGGATTCGGATATGAAAATGTCACCCTCTGTCTTCTCTCTTTATATAGGGGACGAAGAAGAGGGTATGTAACGCACTCAGATCCCCAGGGAAATCCAGAGTATAACGCGCCGCTTCGTTCTCCCACACCATCAGTAACCGTTATATCTGGGAGGTCTCGTAAATGGGAAGATATTAAAGACACGTTGCAGATAACCACGCGGCATAACGACAACGTACGCAAATCCAGGAAAAACGGCTCGTAGACCGGTACGTTCCTTGGGGAGGGGAAGAGTCGCCAGTGTTGATCAAGATCCGAAGAAAGTGAACGGCAATAAGGGCTTGACATCATCAAAATCCACCTGTCCTACCATGACGTTGGACAGCAGGATTTTGAGGGGCTAATGTGGGGTCCAATAGTTTATGGGTCCGGCCCACACGCTTATAGGAAGCCCACCGGTCCTAAACTGAAGGAGGCCAGGGCCCAAGCTCGAAACTAGGAAACCTAAAAAAGTGGCCCGAAGACACAGCCGAGGACGGTTTCGTCCTTGGCAGGTCCAAAACCTCATGGATAGAAATGGAACACAAGTAAGCTATAAAGATCAGAAAATATCCTGGGGAAGTTGTCTTTAATACCCTTCCCTGACATGACACTGCCCCTAACAGAGCCGGGATCTTAGGCTTTATGGATCATCTCCAGCAATTTTGGGATTAGACTGATGGGACAGATATCTGTCCTGGAAAGATCGACCCTACACGTGGACGAAGGACAACGAACGTAGGCTAGTATAAAAGAGAATGTTATGTGACCAAAAGAGGGAGCTCTCTCCCATCTAGCTTCTGGAGAAAGACTTGATGAAAGAGAATGTCTGGATAATATACGCCGGACACCACATAAAAACCCTCCGACGGGTAACCGGGGACAGCACCATCGCTCCTCGGACATGATCCGAGGAGCCAAATCCTCCTAGATACAAGATTGAAGGGCCTGAATATCCAGCCCAAAGCTCTTTCTCATATTGGTTCACCTATAGTCCGGCCCGAAATGTCGCCCTGTGATCCAACGCTGGCCTTTCAAGCCCACTCTCTACAAATATTATTGTGAGGGACTTTCCGTGTGCGAGCCCAACATCGTTGTTGGGCCGTTAAAGATTTTGTGTCCTTACAGAAACATTAAACATAAAATTTAGGGTAAAATACTATTTTGGTCCCTAAACTTTACCAAATTTTTTTTTTCATCCCTAAACATTTAATTTTTTTTTTTCATCTTTAAACTTTAAAAATAGTTTTTTTTAATAGTTTAGAGACAAAAATAGGGATAAAAAAGAACTTTTTTTCAATACTTTAGGATAAAAACAAATTTTTGATAAATTTAAGGATTGAAAAAAAAACATTTTCAATAGTTTAAGAGCTAAAAAAAAAAATTTCAATAGTTTAGGAGCAAAAATAATGTTTTTAAAGTTTAGGGATGAAAAAAATAATTGATAAAATTTAGGGACCAAAATAGTTTTTTAGCCTAAAATTTATTTCGGAGTTCAATCATTATTTGGGAATTTTATTGGAAAGGTAAGGACTTGGATACTTTGGGCCTAATGTTTTTAACCCATGACTCTAGGTTTGAGTCAACCCATTATATTCGTGTCTCAATCAAACCGTTTCACAATTGAAGTCTAACATTTGAAAAACAAAACAAAAACTTTTTTGAGAAAAACTTTTTCCGCTTAGGAAAGGTCTTAATATCTATTAATATTTTCCTAAACTGAATTGGGGTGCAAAGGTTTCTTAATATGTATTTATTTAATTGTTTTAAAAAAATGTATCTATTTAATTAAGCAGTCGTTTATTCATCCGAGTTTGATGCACAACAAACGTGCCTATTCCTTCCAATATCTTTTCTCTTTCATACACTCCACAATCTCATTCCACTCCATGGCTCATGCTCACCAAGAAGACGATAGCAACACTTGTTGTTTCTCATCTCATACAAGGGGAGAGGAGGGTAAGGTGGGTTCAAAACTCATTAACTACAATAAATAAATAAAATTTCATACTAATGAAACTGAGTTATGGTGAAATTCTAATTTTCCTTTTCCTTCTTTCTGATCAAATATGGTGCCCATAATTGTAAACATGTGCAAGTTTATGTTAAATTTATTTGTATTTGGCACCATTGAGTTTTAGCTCAACTGGCACCACTTTTACTTGTAAAAATATTGTAAAATATTTTGTATTTGTAGTATTACTCTTTGTTTTATTGAAAATTACAAGATCCCTTGATTACGGCTATGATTGTTCTGTCTTCAGGGGACCGGCTTTTGTGCTTTGCAGAAATAAAGTATTTTCAAAGATTATTGACGGGAAATTATTACTCTTGCCACTTTATCTACTTTAGCGGTATGTCGCAAATGTTGCTCTTAAAGTGGCACTTGTATATATATGCGTGCAATGCAGTTTGATATACCATAGTGACATGTTTTCTTTAAAAATTTAGCCATTCTTAGAGCATTAGTATCCGGAGTTGTAAAACTCCGGATATGCTAAATTTTAGCATCTAACCATTAAAATGATGCATTACTCGGACTTGTAAACCTAAAAAATTTTACAAGTTTGTTACAGTGGTTTCTTAGAGCATCACCAGTAGACTAGCTATCTCTACTTTTTGGAGAAAAAAGTCACTGTTCACAAAAAAAAAAAAAACCCGTCCAACAGCTTCTCCATCTCCAAATTTTTTTTTTAGATTTGCTACAGTAGCTCTCTTAACATGGAGAGTAGTGTAGCAAATACTATAGCATATCTAACAATATTCATGCTTAAAATAATACCCGGTTGAATAAAAAAAAATTCTTTCTCTCTCATCCCTTTTCTCTTTCATTCTTCAATCTTCACTCTCTCGTGCTTCTCTATCTCAACGGTTACAAACTAAAACATACCACAATCAAAACAAAAACCCAATCGAAAGATTTGAAACACAAAAAAAATCTTTCTCATAAGCCTAATGAAATCTGAACAATAAAATAAAACTAATCAAACCAAAAAAAAAACAAAAAAAAAAACATGTAGAAGCACAAAATCGACGGAGCTCTTAATCAGAATACAAACTCAAATCACAATTTTAAAACTAATCAAATTAGAACAAAAAAAAAAAAAAAGAAGAAGAGCAAAGTTGACCCATTTGAGCCTAAGTAGGGAGGACATGCGGTGGTGGGAGGAGAAAAAAGGGACCCATCTAGAGAGAGAGAGAGTTTCTTGAATGATCTGGAGTAGACGAAGTGCTAGAGAAAAAAAGAAAAAAGAAAAGTGAAGAGACGAAATGCTAGAAAAGAAAAGAAAAAAGAAAGAGAAGTGAAGATAGAGCTCCAGCAGAAGAAAGGAAAAAAGTAAAGTGAAGATAGAGATAAGAGAAAGGTGTGGAGGAGAAAAAAAGAGGAAAAAAGAAAAAGAAAAGAAACGTGTGGATGAAAAAAAAAAAGATAAGGGAAAAATAAAATAAAGAATAAGAAATTAAAATTGAGAAATGTTATTACAATATTTTTACAACAAATTTTAAGTGGTGGGTTGTTATTAACTAATACTGATGAAAAAAAAATTTAAGTAATATGTTCAAATTAAAATTAGTAATAACTTATCACATATGATTTATTGTGAAAATATTGTAAAATGTTAAGAATGTAGCTCTTCTCATTAAAATTAGATGAATGAAAGAAGACTGAAAAAGAAATATTAAAGAAAGAATGACGAAATAATATTTAAATGG
Source organism: Quercus robur (assembly GCF_932294415.1). NCBI lineage: Eukaryota > Viridiplantae > Streptophyta > Magnoliopsida > Fagales > Fagaceae > Quercus > Quercus robur. Next base: position 57,800,450 of record NC_065541.1, read on the forward strand.
GATAGAGAAAAGGATAGAGAGTCGATTGGAAAGTATATTTGAAAAAGTAAGTAGGCAAAAGATAAAATGAACTGTTCACTCTCCAAACACAGGCAAAAATTTGAAGAGGCTGTTGGTGATGCTCTTACCATTAGAAGTTACTGTAGACTATTGTATTTAGTTTTTTAATCTCGTTTATTCTTTTTCTCTCCTTTGTGTCAAATTCATTTTCTTTTTTTCACTCTCTCTTTCCTCATTTCAGTATCTTGTCTCCCTCTCACCCTTTCTTTGACTTGCTCTCGTCTCCCACTCTTTCTCTTTGTGCTGGTGGTTGGGCTTTCACGCTAGTAAGACGCAGATGCTGTGGGTTACAGTCTAGGCCGTGAGTTGAATCTAGTGGTGATAGAGCTGGGTTGTGAGTCGAATTTGGTGGGTCAGGTGATGGGTTTGGATCGATGGATCAGCTGTGTGGGTCGTGGGTTAGGTGGTGGGTTTGGAGTTGTGGGTTAGGTGGGTTGTGGTGTGGAGATTGGTGGGTTTCTCTTGGTTATTTGATGGTGGTTCTTCTGGTTTGGGTGTTGTGTGTGTGGCTTCGTTGGTGGCTCCATTGGTGGTTTTTTAAAATGGGTTTGCTGGGATATATGGGGTTTTGGTTTGGTTTGAACTGATGGTTTGATGGTTTTGTGTTTAATGTGGTTTTGGTTTTGGTTTGATGGCCTGGTCAGTGGTGCTAGGATATGTGGGGGTGGCAGTGCATTGTTATGGTTGTTTGGTGGTTTTTTTTTTAATGGGTTTTGGTGGGTGGCATGGTGGTGGTGGCTATTGTGATTGTGGTGGCTGATGTGGGCTATAATGGTTGTTGTGTGTGTTTTTTCTGGGTTTTTATGTGTGTGTGTGTGTGTGTTTTTTTTTTTGGCCGGTGCCTAGAGGAAGAGGGAGGAAGAGAGAGAAATAGAATAAAAAATAATATTTAAATAAACTGGTAAACGAAATAGAGTTTGAGATTTTTTTTTTTTTTTTTTGAGAATCGAGTTTGAGATGTTAGTTGTATTATAAAATGATATAGTATAATTGATAAAGTAGTTTTTGAGATGGTAAAATGAGTTAATTCTTAGAGTTCCCATACTATGCCAAAATCTTGAGTGCTCTTTTATATATTGGTTTTCATTTTTTCAGAATTGAAAAATATATATATATATATATATAATATTTTTTACGAAAAAATTTAGTTACAAAATTAGTTGTAGATTAAAGTTACAGTCTTACTCAATAAAATAAATATTACTAAATATTTTGAAAATTTAATCGTTGAATTACATATTCTTTACGCTCTTAATACACATATCAAATTTTGTGTCAATTAGATATTATTTACTATATGATCTATAAGTTTATATTTTATGTATAATTTTAAATTACAAAAACTTGCAATTTAAAAAATTTATTGATGACATAGTTATTGATCTTTAATTTTCTAGAAATTTTGCAAGCATGGAGGAAATAGAAGAAGATGTAATCTAACGGTGAATTTGTCAAAATTCACCTCTAATAAAAAAATATTGAGTAGGTTGTAACCATAGACTACAATCAATTTTGTAGCTAAATAAAGAAAGGCAAAATTCTACATTCTTCAACCCCAAAAAAATGAAGGCCAAATTCATTGGCTTCTATATATTGTGTATGAGTGACTCATTAATTTCGCATATTGTTGTTAAATAAACTTATTTATGAGCATCTAGCAAACTGAATTTGTATTACCTCTGAATCTCTGATCAAGGTATACCTATTACAGTAGACTCTGGATTTTAAACCTTTTAATTAGGTACAATTGAACGTTAAACCTGAAAGACAATGTATTGTTTTTCCATTGATTCTATAGCATTGAGAGTAGTTTTTATGATTAAGATTATGCATCAATGTTCTAGAATCCTTGAATAGAAGGGCTATATCCTAAAAATGAAAAGGCTTAATGGTGACTTTGAGACCTTTTTATTGCTAGGCACAGAAAGATCATATCAGCATCAATTGTTCCTATTTGATTCTGAAATATTTCAATATTTTTATTCTTATATGCGGCACTGTATGTTGCAGCCTGCTGATGGTTAAATTTTTATTTTTCGGGCAACATGATAGGCTGTCCAACAATCGCAATTAACTTTATTTTTGTGCACCTAATACCAGCCTTGTTACCATATTAAATGTGTCATTATTTTTAATGGCTTTTTTATAAAATCTTTATTAGTCAGGAAAAATGATGTTGAATGAAGCAACAGAGATTACAACCTCTATGAAATGAAGCAAGCAGCTGATGTAGCTTGTTTTTCCTCTATAGAATCTTTAGAATTTATTATTAGTTAGGAAGGATGATGTTGAATCAAACAGCTGGTTATGATTGTTTAATGGATTTAATATTAATGGAATTATAAGTTTGAGGTGAAGGTGACCCTGATTGCCCATCTCCATCCCACTTTATAGTGAAGTGGTTTTCAGTTTTTCTCACCCCGAAAGTGTGGAGCACCATCATGTTATAAGCAATGGCTTTTTGTCCCCCTCACTAAGTGTGGGTTTGGATTCATGTCCATGGCCACGTTTTGCTTCTTTGCGCGTTTTCAGGGTTTTTTTTTTTTTTTTTTTCCTCTTGGACGATCGCATTGTTCATTGTCCATGAACCGTTATTTTAGGCTTATGAATAGTAAAAAACAGAATGAACAGTAATTTTTCACACATTTAAAAATTATTTTGCTATAGAGTTTTTAGTTTTCAGCAAAATAAGTTGTATCCAAACGGACCTTAAGTAAAGAAACTCACGTATGTTTAGTTGATGTTATGAATGCCGATTTGGTGTTATTTTTTATTTTTTTATTAAAATGAAATATTTTGATACCGACTTATTTTAGCATACAATTTCAGAATTACCGTTATATATATTACTTATGACTATTAAGCCAAATGATATAAATTGTTGATAATTTTTTTAAAAATATTTGTTGAATTTGATATAGTGTTTTACAAAATAAAATGATAATAAAGTGATTAGATTGGTTAGTTAGAAAAAAAGATATTCAAATTTGGGGTTTTATTATAAATAAACAAAAATATGTTAGCTATTTATAAATAAGGAAGCTTCCAAGGAGCTCTATTCCCAACTCCCACCACTAACCCACATGCCGGCGTTGCCTTTTTTAATATCACATTAGATTGCAATGCTTTTTTATTTGAATTTGGTACAACTTTTTGAAATTGTACCATCCGAAATAATAAAAAACTAACCGTTTAGAAAAAGCTATCAACTTGTCACAAAAGCCAAAATGATGGTGCAAAAGATGATAAAATACGTACAGTGAATTTATGATTGAGGGTTACTTAAAGTATGTCCGACATATATTAGTGAATTATTTTAAGAAATTTTTTTTATAAAAAAAATAAAAATAAGATTTCAGAATAAATCAAATAATGCTTCGTACATAATATTATCACAATAAATTCTAAATAGAAAAACTATTTAATAACAAGTAAAAAGTGACGTAATTTAAATGAGACCCAATAACAATTTGCTATCTAAAATTTGTCGTTATGAATATATTATAAACATATAATTGCTCTAAGATTAAGGGTATGTTTGGATACCGCTGAAAGTAAAAACTTATTACTGAACGTACGGTAGATAAAGGTAAAAGTTAGTTGAAATAGTATAGTGGAGCCCATGAATAGTATCAAAAAATACAATGGGGCCCATGAATAAGACCAAAAATAAGCTTAATAGGAAAATAATTTTAATTTTTCATTCCAATTCAAGCGCACACTAAAATCCACAAACCTTATCCCAGAGAAATCTATTCCACCAATAGGCACACTCCTTTTCAATATCCTATCCTTTTACCTCTGAATTATTATTGAGTGCTTCGGGAGTATACTTTTTTTTTCACGAGGTGGGTTCTTATTACTATACCCCACCTCTACCCACCTCTATGTGAGAAGAAAGTAGTGGCCCAATAATTTTCCTTTGTCTTCTCTCAATTCCCATCAGCTTCTTTCTCTGACTTCTTTTACTTCCTTCTTTCTCCCCTAGCCATGGCCGAATGCTTCCACAAACAACCCGCCACTGCCCTGATTCTTTTCATCTCTTTCTTGTTTCAAAAACCCACACACACGTGAAGAAAGGATGAGAGTTTCAGATGGCAGCACTTGAGCTTTGTCCACTACGTCTCCACGTCTTCTTCTTCTTCTTCTTCTGCAGAACATTTTATTTTATGTTAATGTGTTCACATTTTATTTTATTTATTTATTTATTTTCTCTTTATCTTTTTATAATCACCTCCTTATTTTAACACGTCAAACACAAAATCCAATTACTTTATTAGAATATTAGCAATGGGCTACATCCAGTTCAACTAAAGTTTGATATAGCTAAAACCCAAAACGGGTTACAATTTCTGTTGGTGCAAACAAATGTTACAACAAATTCTTTTGTACAGTATGACATCGCCATATCCAACTTTCCCTGACATCACACTGCAGCATTATGCTATAATATTACCAATAACAATCAATCTGAATAACTCCACAATGAAACCTCACTGTCAGTTTCCATGTTATCTCCACCATAACAATGAGGTGGTGGAGGCAACATCATCCCCTCTGCCATATTTCTCATCAGCTCAGGCATGCCGAAAACCTCCTCCTCATCCACAAAAGACGTATCTTCCGGCTCTATCTCTGTCTCCGCAGCCACTGCCACTGTAGCTTCATTTTCTGAACTCTGCGTCAAGTCATCCCCAGAAACACCGATCAACTCTGCCGGCCGAAATGCCTCAGCCGCCTCCATTGCCGTCCGCTGAATATCCTTCGCTGCTGTCGATGCTGGAACTGGAAGTCTCCACAACGAGTCGGCAAAATTGAGACATGCATAACGACCGCGGAGTGCAATGGTCGCCACATCATGTGCACGCGCTGCCATTTCTGCGGTGGGAAAAGTTCCAAGCCAGATCCTTGACTTTTTATTCGGCTCACGCACTTCACTAACCCATTTATGTGGGTTCTTACTCCTTACTCCACGGTATACTGGGTGTCTTGTCTCCTTAAACTTCTTTCTCCCATCTTTCTTCTTAGGATTCCTCGAAGCCAACATGACATCGCCGTCCATTGAGTTCACCGTGCCAGCATTGTCACTCTCTAACCCGTCAGACCCCATTATATATTGTGGGTCTGAGAAATGTCTTGAAACATCCATGTATGTCTTAAAACTGTGTTTCTCCGTACTTTTAGTTTTTTAAGTTTGTATTGCTGTAGGAGTATGAACTAAGAAGAGTGAGAGTTGGACATATATATAGAGAAAAAACTGGGAGTGTGATAAGTAGCCACGCTTTAGAGTGTGATAAGTGGCGATGTTCCCCACTATTACAACAATTTGGATATTTTTGAGCAAAACCACCAAATTTTTTTTAATTTTTGTCACAATTTGTCAAATAAATAGTAAATAAAAAAGAAATTGTAAATGTATATTTGTTCACACTACTTTTACTGCTCATAACTTGACGCGTGATGAATTAAAACCGTTACAAAATTGTGTAAATTTTGGTGGACCAAGCAATTTTTGCTGTGGCAACTCGTTTTCCCTCCTTTTTTCAGCCAAGTGAATTAGGGGTTTTGTAGGGTGACACGTGGAGAACTTGTCTTGACTCTTGAGTGGGAAAGTGAATGGCCATAGTTTTGCCGTGTCTGAAACGTGTGTGTGTGAGAGTGTTTCTGCGCTCACTAGTGAATGAATATTTGGTTGTATTTTCAAATTTAGCATAATATAGTCCAGTTATTATCAACCTTTTGTACGAATACGACGACACAAGCTACTTGCCCTTAAAATAACAGGGTGGTTCTCGGCTATGAAGGTTGTTGCCCGCAACTTTTAGGCTGTAGGACGTAGTTGGTTTTCTTCACTTTCTGTGGGGAGTTGCTTTGTTCCTTGTTGTAACTAGTTTACTGTCAAGGCTTGTGGGTATTTTGTGGGCTTATTTTGTGGGCTACACGATAAGTGTTTGTTGAAAATTCTAGGAGAGTTTCTCCGCTAGGTTGATGCTCTAACCTTTAGGCTGTAGTAGTTGGTTTTCTTAACTATCTGTGGGAAATTGTTTTGTTTCTTGCTGTAACGAGTTTACTGTCAAGGCTTGTGGGTTTATTTTGTGGGATTTGGGAAACAGTTTCTTCTTGTTATGGATGATCATGCTCTTAAGTGGAATAACCTTTCTCTTACTCATAAAGAAGGAAAAAGTTTATCTCTTTCAAAGGATAAACAAATTCATGAGTTTGTTCTGGTGGCAAAATTTCTTCCGAAGAGGAATGTTAACATTGATGCAGTGGCTAAGACTTTTAGACCTTTATGGCGTACGACTCAGCGTTTTAATGTCGGGATGCTGGTGATAATTATCTTGAGGTCAATTGTGATGCAAATTCCAAAATTGTTGGAGATAAAGAGGTAGTTGACAAAATGTATAAGTTGCATGCTATTAACGTTTCTAATCCCATGAATTGTGGGGCTATGGAGAATCTTGGAAAACCTGATAAGGAAAGGAAAAATACATACCGTGGGTCTAAAGGCAAAGCTAGTGTAAAATCTAAAGTTTTAAGTTTGGATAAGAAGGATGAGGGTCAGATTAAGGAAAATATTAAAAGTGTTTGGGTTAGACTTCCTCCAAAGGGTATCAAGGACAGTGTTGGAAATAAAGAGGAGGCTTTGGGTTTCAAGAGAAAGACTAGTGGCACTATGCTCTCTGTATCTCAGGAGAAGAAAGTAAAAATTGAGGAGAAAACTTTGAAGCTAAGTGAACTCTTAGCAATTCATTTTGGATCAGCGGAGGCTCTTGAGTAGCCCAACCGGGATCAATGAATCTGTTAAGTTGGAACTGTTGGGAGCTTGGGAACCCTTGCACAGTTAACGCCTTAAAAGAGGTGATTAGGATAGAAGAACCCAAAATTGTTTTTCTAATGAAAACAAAATCTGATAGAGATTGGATGGTGAAGATTCATGATAACTGTGGATTCAAACAAGGATTGATTGTTCCCAACAGAGGTAGTGGTGGAGGGTTAGCTTTATTTTGGAAAGATGATATACAAGTGAATGTTATAAAATATTTTCCATCTAATATTGATGCTGAGGTGAATAATGGAGATGGTTTGGGATGGTGCCATCTTACAGGTTTCTATGGACAACCGGAGACCTCTCTTAGATATGAATCTTGGAGTTTATTAAAATATCTCAGTGGTCTTTCTGAGCTGCCCATGGCTTGCTATTGGTGATTTTAATGAGCTTAGGTGTTCATCTGAGAAGGAAGGTGGTGCCACCAGGCCTGCTCAACAAATGCAACAGTTTGTAGATGCGTTAAATTGGTGTGGTCTTCGTGATTTAGGCTTCTCTGGTCCTAAATTTACTTGGCTATATCAACAATCTGATGGAACACAAATTAGAGTAAGGCTTGATAGGGCTGTAGCAACAGTGCATTGGGTGATAAAATTTCCTCAAGCAAAGCTTTTTCATAGAACTTCTTGTGCTTCTGGCCATAATCCGCTAGTGTTGAATCTGATGAGGAAGAGATTAAAACCAGTGCAAACTAAGATTTTCAAGTTTGAAGCTATGTGGTTGAAAGACTCAAGTTGTGAGGATGTTGTGAACTCGGCTTGGGAGGAAGGTTTACATATGGGAACTGAGTTTCCAATTGAGAGTTATTTCCACTCAAAAGCATCTAATCGATATCAAAAGAATTGTATTGAGGGGCTGTTTGATGAAGATGGTATTTGGCAGGAGGATGATAGAGCTGTGGAGGGTGTGGTGCTTAAATATTATTTTGACTTGTTCAAGTCTTCTTGCCCATCAGATTTTGCTGAATTATTGGAAGCCATTGTTCCAAAGGTCTCTACAGATATGAATGAAAGACTTACAGGTGATTTTCAAGGAATAGAGGTTCATAAAGCTCTTATACAAATGTATCCTCTTAAATCTCCTGGTCCAAACGGTATGCCCTCCTTATTCTTCCAACACTTTTGGCCTTCTATTGGGAGTGTGGTCATTAAAACTATTTTGGGTTTCCTTAATCTTAGTACTATTCCACCAAAATTTAATGAAACCCATATTGTTTTAGTACCAAAAAATAAAGATCCAAAGCGTATTACTGATTATCGTCTTATTAATCTTTGTAATGCGATTTATAAATTATAAATTGGCCTCTAAAGTTCTTGCTAATAGAATTAAAAAAGTTTTACCAAAAATTATTAGTGATACCCAAAGCACTTTTGTGCATGGAATGTTAATTACTGATAATGTTTTGGTAGCTTTTAAAACTATGCATCACATCAATTCTAAGAGGGGGGAGGAGGAATTGGAGAGATGGTTTTAAAGCTAGATATGAGTAAGGCATATGATCGAGAGGAGTGGATTTGCTTGGATAAAATTATGGAAAAATTGGGTTTTAATTTTGGGTGGAGGGGTTTGATGATGCAATGTATCTCTTCTGTTTCCTATTCTGTATGTATTAATGGTAAACAAAGAGGTAATATTATTCCCTCATGAGGTTTACAGCAAGGGGACCCTTTGTCTCTTTATCTTTTTTTAATTTGTGCAGAGGGTCTTTCTGCTTTAATTAAAAAATCTGTACAGGAAGGTAAGATAAAAGGGGTGGCTGTTTGTTGTGGTGCTCCTATTCTTTCACACTTATTTTTTGCAGATGATAGTCTTATTTTTTGTAAGGCTAGCTTGGAGGAGTGTGATTCTTTGCAGCATGTCTTAAAAGTTTATGAAGATGCTTCTGGCCAACAATTGAATAAGGCTAAAACCTCTCTGTTTTTCTCAAGCAATACAGATTAGCAACTTCAAGAAGAAATTAAGACAAGGCTTGGAGCTTAGATTATTAGACAACATGAAAAATACCTAGGTCTTCCATCTTTAGTTGGGAGGAATAAAAGAAATACTTTTAATGCTGTGAAGGAAAAATTGGCAAAAAATTTAGCTGGATGGAGGAGAAGTTGCTTTTTAAAGCCGGGAAAGAAATTTTGATCAAGGTAGTTGCTCAAACTATCCCAACATACACCATCAGCTACTTCAAAATCCCTCATTGCCTTTGTGATGATCTGACTAGTATGATTAGAAATTTTTGGTGGGGACAAAAATAGGATGAAAGAAAGATGGTTTGGTTGAGTTTGGAGAAGTTGTGTGTGCCTAAATCATGTGGTGGGATGGGTTTCAAACTGCTCAAGCCTTTTAATCTGGCTCTTTTGACTAAACAAGGTTGGAGACTTCAAATGGCTAATAATACTCTTGTTTATAGAGTTTTAAGGCACGTTATTTTAAAGATTGTGATTTTGTTCATGCCTCTTTGGGAAATAGACCTTTATACATGTCGAGAAGTATTTATGCAACCCAAGAAATTGTTAAAAAAGGGATTGGATGGAATGTTGGCAATCGTCAAAAAAACTGAATATCGGAGGATAAGTGGATTCCTAACTCTCTTTCATCTAAGGTTATATATGGTTAGTGATTTGATTGATGTTGAAGATAAGGGATGAAATTTTAGTTTACTTAAACGTATTTTCCTTCCCTTTGAGGCAGAAATTATAGGATGTATTCCACTAAGTACCCGGCTTCCTGAAGATAAACAAATATGGGTAGAGACTTCAAATGGTTTATTTTCGGTTAGGAGTGCCTACAGAGTTGCTATGGATTTGAGTAAGCATATCGAATTTGCTTCAAGCTCAGATGGTGATAGCATGAGGCAATTTTGGAAAAAGCTTTGGAAGATCAAAGTTCCTCATAAGATTCAACACTTTATTTGGAGGGTAGCTCGTGATATTCTCCCAACAAAGGTGAATCTAGTACATAGGCATGTTATATTGGAGGGTGGTTGTGAGGAATGTGATGATAATTTGGAATCCTTGCTGCATCTTTGTTGGGAATGTCTTAAGGCACGTGAAACATGGATGTAATTTCAAAATTTCAATGACTTTGTCTCTGTGTAGTTTAGGTGTTTTATAGATTTCCTATGGTTTATCTTGATGAAGGTAGATTGGTTGTGTGAAGATCAGGCTGTTGCAATCACAATTTTATGGGCACTTTGGACAAATAGGAATGAAGTTCAGCATGGCGGATTAAGGAAGAGTGGGAAGCAACTGATTCTATGGTGTCCTCACTACTTGGAGGAGTATTGGGCGGCTGTGGAAGTCCCAATGAAGCTTTCTCAAGTTAATGTTTCAAAATGGGAGCCTCCGGCTTTTCCTTTTTATAAGGTTAACATAGATGGAGCTATTTTTAAGGAACAAAAAGAAGCTGGAGTGGGGGTTGTAATTTGAGGCCATGTTGGAAATTTTATTGCAAGTCTTAGCAAGAAATTTTGGTGTCCTCTAAGAGTTATTGAAGTTGAGGCAAAGGCCTTTGAATTTGGTTTGGAATTTGCTAAGGATATGGGTATTCAAGACTTTGTTCTAGAAGGAGATTCACATAATATTGTTCATGCTCTTAGTGGAAATTCTCATGTTGCTTCAACAATTGCTGCTCTGATTTATGGGATGTAGGTTACTTCTTTTGAGTTTCGGAATGTTTTATTTTCTCATGTTCTTAGGAATGACAATATACCTACTCACTAGTTAGCTAAACATGCTTTTGGCATCTTTGATTTTTCTGTTTGGATTGAAGAGAGTCCCTGTATTCTTGCACAGGCTCTTCTCCATGATGTATCTATTGCTTTTAATTATTAATAAAGTTTTTGTGTTTTCTATTAAAAAAAACTACTTGCCCTTTTTTATTTTATTTTGCATCCTACTATTATTTTTAGTGTGTAATTTGATTTTATAAATCTTGTCTTCCCACTCCCTCCTTTCCCATTTCCTGTCTTCTGTCTATATTATCTCAAAAAAAAAAAAAAAAGGTTATAACTTGTGCTTTCATATTGAAATATTTAATAATAGTAGTGATGAGTGGTCATCTTAGCTTTGAGTATTATAAATATATAAGTCATTTGACATTAAAATTAAGAAAATTAAAATGGACTCTTGGAGCAAATAAGACTACAATTAGAAGTTAATTTGGATTTTGATTCTGTTTTGACTTTAATATATTATTGATTTGGGCAAAATTTGGCAACAAACTTAGTTGTAGACTATAACTACAACTCTCACTAAACAAATTAACATAGTTACATATTTGGAAAATTTAACTGTTAAATTGCGTATTTTTTATATTTTTAAAACACATGTCAAATTTTTTGCCAATTTGATATTATTTACTATTCGATCCATAAATAATTTTATGTATAATTTTTTATATATAATTTTAAACTATAAAAATTAAAAATTAAAACATTTGATTGATGACGTAGTTATTGATATTTAATTTTATTAAAATTTTGCAAGCATGAGGATATAATAAGAAAATATAATTCAATGGTGGATTTGTCAAAATTTACATTCAATTAAAAAAAAAAAGTATTAACTAGAATTATAGCCTTAGTCTACAAGCAAGTTTTTGTGGTCAAACTTTTTCATATCAATTTTATCCTATAGTATGCTCTCCAACACATAGGTGTAGTCTAATTGGGGGTATATAAATAAACTATATTTTTTCGTAAGAGCCCCTTTTTATTTATTTCTCTTCTTTAAAAAAAAAAATTGTTATTTATTTATTTATTTTTGTTTTATCACTCAAAACTTAACACGTGATGAATTAAAACTGTTATAAAATTGTATAAATTTTTGTGGACCAAGCAATTTTTGCTGTGGCAGCTCGTTTTCCTTCCTTTTTTCAGCCAAGTGAATTAGGGGTATTGTATTGTGACACGTGGAGAACTCGTCTTGGCTCTTGAGTGCGAAAGTGAATGGCCATAGTTTTGCCGTGGCTGAAACGTAGTGTGTGTGAGAGTGTTTCTGCGCTCACTAGTGAATGAATATTTGGTTGTATTTTCAAATTTAGCATAATATAGTCCAGTTATTATCAACTTTTTGTACCAATACGATGACGCAAGCTGCTTGCCCTTAAAATAACAGGGTGGTTCTCGGCTATGAAGGTTGATGCCCTCAACTTTTAAGCTGAAGTACGTAGTTGGTTTTCTTCACTTTCTGTGGGGAGTTGCTTTGTTCCTTGTTGTAACTAGTTTACTGTCAAGGCTTGTGGGTTTATTTTGTGGGATTTGGGAAACAGTTTCTTCTTGTTATGGATGATCTTGCTCTTTACGTGGAATAAACTCTCTCTTACTCATAAAGAAGGAAAAAGTTTATCTATTTCAAAGGATAAACAAATTCATGAGTTTGTTCTAGTGGCAAAATTTCTTACGAAGAGGAATCTTAACATTGATGCAGTGGCCAAGACTTTTAGACCTTCATTGGATGGGAGTCGTGAGAATTGGATTTCTTTCAAGTATGAACGATTACCGAATATCTGTTACTGGTGTGGGAGGGTTACTCATGATGATAAGGATTGTCCTCTTTGGCTGAGAAGTAAATGCTCTCTGAAGTTGGAAGATCAACAGTTTGGTCCATGGATTCGCGTTTGCTCGGTTCAATAATTCTAGAAAATCAGTTGCTGAAGTTGCTGGTTTTGGCGAAGACTCCTTCATACCATCAAGAGAAGCTTCAATGTTGAATAATCCTCGTAAGTTTAATCAAACTCTAACTGGTTCTGTTCATAGGCTGGTGACTGGGATTTCATTGGAGATGGAGAAAGGTGGTGGTAGTTTTGATCAGGAGTTGGGGGAGGTGGTCCAGGTGGAGGTGTCTCAGAAGCTAGTTAATATTGGAAATAGGCAGTTAGATATGGAGTCAATGGAAGTTACTGAAATTTCAAAAGTTGGTGATGCAGTTTCGAATTTTGTGCAAAAAATTAGGGAGATAGACGGAGTTAATCGAGGATGGTGGAGGTTCAAATTTGAATATTTGGAAGTCTGATACGATTAGTTTAGAAGTACCTCTTGAGCTCAATTGTGATGCAAATTCCGAAATTGTTGGAGATAAAGAGGTAGTTGACAAAATGGATAAGTTGCATGCTATTCACGTTTCTAATCCCATGAATTGTGGGGCTACGGAGAATCTTGGAAAATCTGATGGTTGTGTTAGTGTGGAATCCTGTGGATAAGGGAAGGAAATACTGTGGGTCTAAAGGCAAAGCTAGTTTAAAATCTAAAGTTTTAAGTTTGGATAAGAAGGACAAGTGTCAGATTAAGGAAAATATTAAAAGTGTTTGGGTTAGACTTCCTCCAAAGGGTATCAAGGACATTGTTGGAGATAAAGAGGAGGCTTTGGGTTTCAAGAGAAAGACTAGTGGCTCTATGCTCTCTATATCTCAGGAGAAGAAAGTAAAAATTGAGGAGGAAACTTTGAAGCTAAATGAACTCTTAGCTACTCATTTTGGATCAGCGGAGGCTGTTGAGCAACCCCACCAGGACCAATGGGTCTGTTAAGTTGGAACTGTCGGAAGTTTGGGAACCCTCGCACAATTGATACCTTAAAAAAGGTGATTAAGATAGAAGAGCCCAAAATTGGTTTTCTAATGGATACAAAATCTGATAGAGATTGGATGGTGAAGATTCGTGATAACTGTAGATTCAAACAAGGATTGATTGTTCCCAGCAGAGGTAGTAATGGAGGGTTAGCTTTATTTTGGAAAGATGATATACAATTTAATGTTATAAAATATTCTCCATCTAATATTGATGCTGAGGTGAATAGTGGAGATGGTTTGGGGTGGTGGCATCTTACAGGTTTCTATGGACAACCGGAGACCTCTCTTAGATATGAATCTTGGAGTTTATTAAAATATCTCAGTGGTCTTTCTCAGCTGCCCTGGCTTGCTATTGGTGATTTTAATGAACTTATGTGTTCATCTGAGAAGGAAGGTGGTGCCACCAGGCCTACTTAACAAATGCAGCAGTTTGTAGATGCGTTAAATTGGTGTGGTCTTCGTGATTTAGGCTTCTCTAGTCCTAAATTTACTTGGCTATATCAATAATCTGATTGAACATAAATTAGAGAAAAGCTTGATAGGGCTGTAGCAACAATAGATTGGGTGATAAAATTTCCTCAAGCAAAGCTTTTTCATAGAACTTCTTTTGCTTCTGACCATAATCCGCTAGTGTTGAATCTGATGAGGAAGAAATTAAAACCAGTGCAAACTAAGATTTTCAGGTTTGAAGTTATGTGGTTGAAAGACTCAAGTTGTGAGGATGTTGTGAACTCAGCTTGGGAGGAAGGTTTGCATATGGGGACTGAGTTTCCAATTGAGAGTTGCTTGGAAAATTGTCGTGCAAAGCTGGAGGTTTGGAACAAAAATTGTTTTGGATATGTTGGGAAGAACATTGCCCATCTTCAAAAGCATCTACAGTGGCTAGAAATGCAACCAACTTCTCCAGAAAATATTATCTCCATGAGGGATACTCGGGTGGAGCTCATTTGTTGGCTGGACAAAGAAGACTTGATGTGGCATCAGAGATCTTGCCTAAACTGGTTTCAAGCAGGTGACAGAAATACAAGTTATTTCCACTCAAAAGCATCTAATTGATATCAAAAGAATTGTATTGAGGGGCTGTTTGATGAAGATGGTATTTGGCAGGAGGATGACAAAGTTGTGGAGGGTGTGGTGCTTAAATATTATTCTGACTTGTTTGAGTCTTCTTGCCCATCAGATTTTGCTGAATTATTGGAAGCCATTGTTCCAAAGGTCTCTACAGATATGAATGAAAGACTTACAGGTGATTTTCAAGGAATAGAGGTTCATAAAGCTCTTAAACAAATGTATCCTCTTAAATCTCCTGGTCCAAATGGTATGCCCCTCTTATTCTTCTAGCACTTTTGGCCTTCTATTGGAAGTGTGGTTACTAAAACTGTTTTGGATTTCCTTAATCTTGGTACTGTTCCACCAAAATTTAATGAAACCCATATTTTTTTAGTACCAAAAAATAAAGATCCAAAGCGTATTACTGATTATCGTCCTATTAGTCTTTGTAATGTGATTTATAAATTATAAATTGGCCTCTAAAGTTCTTGCTAATAGACTTAAAAAAGTTTTACCAAAAATTATTAGTGATTCCTAAAGCGCTTTTGTGCATGGAAGGTTAATTACTGATAATGTTTTGGTAGATTTTGAAACTATGCATCACATCAATTCTAAGAGAGGAGGGAGGGAGGGAGGGGGAATTGGAGAGATGGCTTTAAAGCTGGATATGAGTAAGGCATATGATTGAGTGGAGTGAATTTGTTTGGATAAAATTATGGAAAAATTGGGTTTCAATTCTAGGTGGAGGGGTTTGATGATGCAACATATCTCTTATGTTTCCTATTCTGTACGTATTAATGGTAAACCTAGAGGTAATATTATTCCCTCAAGAGGTTTATCGCAAGGGGATCGTTTGTCTCCTTTTTTTTTTTTTTTTTTTTTTTTTTTTTTAATTTGTGTAGAGAGTCTTTTTGCTTTGATTAAAAAAATCTGTACAAGAAGGTAAGATGGAAGGGGTGGCTTTTTGTCGTAGTGCTCCTATTCTTTCACACTTATTTATTGCAGATGATAGTCTTATTTTTTGTAAGGCTAGCTTGGAGGAGTGTGATTCTTTGTAGCATGTCTTAAAAGTTTATGAAGATGCTTTTGGCCAACAATTGAATAGGGCTAAAACCTCTCTGTTTTTCTCAAGCAATACAGATCAGCAACTTCAAGAAGAAATTAAGACAAGGTTTGGAGCTCAGATTATTAGACAGCACGAAAAATACCTAGGTCTTCTATCTTTAGTTGGGAGGAATAAAAGAAATACTTTTAATGCTGTGAAGGAAAAATTGGCAACAAAGTTAGCTGGATGGAAGGAGAAGTTGCTTTCTAAAGCCGGGAAAGAAATTTTGATCAAGACAATTGCTCAAGCTATCCCAACATACACCATGAGCTGCTTCAAAATCCCTAATTCCCTTTGTGATGATTTGACGAGTATGATTAGAAATTTTTGGTGGGGACAAAAACAAGATGAAAGAAAGATGTGTGGTTGAGTTGGGAGAAGTTGTGTGTGCCTAAATCATGTGGTGGGATGGGTTTCAAACTGCTTAAGCCTTTTAATCTGGCTCTTTTGTCTAAACAAGGCTGGAGACTTCAAATGACTAATAATACTCTTGTTTATAGAGTTTTTAAGGCTCGTTATTTTAAAGATTGTGATTTTGTTCATGCCTCTTTGGGAAATAGACCTTCATACATGTGGAGAAGTATTTATGTAGCCCAAGAAATTGTTAAAAAAGGGATTAGATGGAATGTTGGCAATGGTCAAAAAATCCGAATATGGGAGGATAAGTGGATTCCTAACTCTCCTTCATCTAAGGTTATCTCCCCTAGAGTTATTTATCCACAAATCTCTATGGTTAGTGATCTGATTGATGTTGAAGATAAGAGATGGAATTTTAGTTTACTTAAACGTATTTTCCTTCCCTTTGAGGCAAAAATTATAGGAGGTATTCCACTGAGTACTCGGCTTCCTGAAGATAAACAATTATGGGTAGAGACTTCAAATGGTTTATTTTCAGTTAGGAGTGCCTACAAAGTTGCTATGGATTTGAGTAAGCCTATCGAATCTGATTCAAGCTTGGATGGTGATAGCATGAGGCTGTTTTGGAAAAAGCTCTGGAAGATCCAAGTTCCTCATAAGATTCAACACTTTATTTGGAGGGCATCCTGTGATATTCTCCCAACAAAGGCGAATCTAGTACATAGGCATGTTATATTGGAGGGTGGTTGTGAGGAATGTGGTGATAATTTGGAATCATTGTTGTATCTTTGTTGGGAATGTCCTAAGGCACGTGAAACATGGATGTTATTTCAAAATTTCAATGACTTTGCCTCTGTGTAGTTTAGGTGTTTTATGGATTTCCTATGGTTTATCTTGATGAAGGCAGACTGGTTGTGTGAAGATCAGGCTGTTGCAATCACAATTATATGGGCACTTTGGACAAATAGGAATGAAGTTCAGCATGGTGGATTAAGGAAGAATGGGAAGCAACTGATTCTATGGTGTCCTCACTACCTGGAGTATTGGACGGCTATGGAAGTCCCAATGAAGCTTTCTCAAGCTCATGTTTCAAAATGGGAGCCTTCGGCTTTTCCTTTTTATAAGGTTAATGTAGATGAAGCTGTTTTTAAGGAACAAAAAGAAGCTGGAGTGGGGGTTGTGATTCAAGGCCATGTTGGAAATTTTATTGCAGGTCTTAGCAAGAAATTTCGATGTCCTCTAAGAGCTATTGAAGTTGAGGCAAAGGCCTTTGAATCTGTTTTGGAATTTGCTTAGGATATAGGTATTCAGGACTTTGTTCTAGAAGGAGATTCACTTAATATTGTTCATGCTATTAGTGGAAATTCTCATGCTGCTTCAACAATTGCTGCTTTGATTTATGGGATGCAGGTTACTTCTTTTGAGTTTCAGAATGTTTTATTTTCTCATGTTCGTAGGAATGGCAATATTCCTGCTCACCAGTTAGCTAAACATGCTTTAGGCATCTTTGATTTTTCTATTTGGATTGAAGAGAGTTTTTGTTTTCTTGTACAGGCACTTCTTTATAACATATCTACTGCTTTTAATTATTAATAAAGTTTGTGTGTTTTCTGAAGAAAAAAAAAAAAACTACTTGCCTTTTTTTTTTTTTTTTTGCAACCTACTATTATTTTTAGTGTCTAATTTGATTTTATAAATCTTGTCTTCCCACTCCCTCCTTTCCCATTCCCTGTCTTCTGTCTATATTATCTAAAAAAAAAAGAAAAAAGGTTATAACTTGTACTTGCGTACTGAAATATTTAATAATAGTAATGATGAGTGGTCATCTTAGCTTTAGAGTATTATAAATAAGTCATTTGACATTAAAACTAAGATAATTGAAATGGACTCTTGGAGCAAATAAGACTACAATTAGAAGTTAATTTGGATTTTGATTGTGTTTTGACTTTAATATATTATTGATTTGGGCAAAGTTTGGCAACAAACTTAGTTATAGACTACGACTACAACTCTCACTAAACAAATTAACATAGTTATATATTTTGAAAATTTAACCGTTAAATTGCATATTCTTTATGTTTTTAAAACACATGTCAAATTTCATACCAATTTGATATTATTTACTATTTGATCCATAAAATTATTTTTTATGTATAATTTTAGACTACAAAAATTAGAAATTGAAACATTTAATTGATGATATAGCTATTAGTATTTAACTTTATTAAAATTTTGCAAGCATGAGGATATCAAAAGAAAATATAATTTAATGGTGGATTTGTCAAAATTTACATTCAATTAAAAAAAAAATATTAAGTGGAGTTGTAACCTTAGTCTACAACCAATTTTTTTGTGATCAAACTTTTCCTATCAATTTTATCATATATAGGGGTGTAGCCAGGATTTTTTACATGGGGGGGCCGATTTTCGACGATGATGATTATCATTGTTGTATGGACAGTCTATATTTTTAGGTTGATATGGACATTCTTTCAGATAAGCTCGTCGGATTCATCTTGTTTGTTTATAGGAAATTCACATATTTGTTTACGTGATCCTGGATCACGATCTATCTCTTCAGATTGAATTCTTGAACATTTGGAAGGGTGTTCATTAGGCATTGAAGTATCAACATTTATTTCTACAGCCATATTTGTTTCTACAACCATAGGTGTCCTAAATTTTGAATTGCTAACATCTTTTTTCTTAAAGAATGCATTAATTGTTTTTCGTTTGCTCATAATTCTTTAAGAATATGACTCAAAAATTAACCTAAAAAGAACTTAAAAAATAAACTCTTAATTAGAAATTTTTACTTAATTATATGGATGTTATTCATACTTAAGAAAAAAACAAAATTTCCACTGTAATTTAAACAGTCAACCTATCATCATTCCTATTATTAATTATATGGATGTTATTCATACCTCCCCATGCCTTCAATCATATATTTCTCTAAAAATCTATGAAAAATTAAAGTGCATGTAAATATTTAAGTAAGCATATATAGTTGAGAAGAAGGGGGAAAAAAAACCACTAAAAATAGAGATGAAGGTGTAGTGCTGAAGAAAGAAAAGAAAACTGAAAACTCACCTTCTGAATGATTTATTTTAAGAAAGCAAGAAGAAAGAAAATAATGGTTAGGTTTTTTTTTTTTTTTTTTGGGATCGTGAGGACTGAGTTTGAAAGGAGGGCTAAGCTGAGGTTTTGTTTTGTTTGGGGCTACTGAACCAGTGGAGTGGGTGGTGGTGTGTACATAGAAGACAAGAAGAGAATAAAAAGAAGAGAAATGATATGTCCAATATTTTCACAACATTTTTATAATAAATCCTAAGTGCCAGGTTGTTACTAATTGTTATTGTTGGAGCAAAAAAGTAATCTTAGTGTTAGGTTTAAATTTGAACCAATAACAACTAACCACTTATGATTTATAAAAATACTGTAAAAATTTTGTAGACGTAGCACCTCTCTAAAAAGAATAGCAAAAGAAAGGGTTCTGATTTTGTGATTGAGAATGGGTGATAAAATGTTATTTTGTTGGGTAGTGCCTTTGGGTATTTAAATATAAGGGGCCATGTTTTGTTTTATTAGAAGATAAAAGAGTCCTACAATTGAAACTAGAGCATGCTGGTGCTTGGGAATGAATTGCATAGAAATGGGAGGGGGGCCGGATGTACATCATTGTGTGTGGGGGGGGGGGGGGAGTGAATTGCATAGAAATGGAAGGGAGCCACGTTGCCCCTTGGGGGGGCCGTGTTGTTGGGGGGGGGGGGGGGGGGGGGGGGAGTGAATTGCATAGAAATGGAAGGGAGCCACGTTGCCCCTTGCAGGGGCCACGGCCCCCCCAAGGGGCAACGTGGCTCCGCCCCTGCACACTACAACTCTCCAACGCATAGGTGTAGTCTAATTGGGGGTATATAAATAAACTATATTTTTCCTAAGAGCCCGTTTTTATTTATTTCTCGTCTTTAAAAAAAAAAATTGTTATTTATTTATTTATGTTTTGGGCCTGTAATCCGTGTAGTATTAGGAATCGTATTCATTCCGAATCGCATGCATGCAGTATAAAACCCTACCTTACACAGAAAAAAGAAAAAAAAAAAATTTCTCTGCAAGGAAACCAAAACCCAAAAAAAGTTCTCCGAGTTTTTTTTCATTCATGGATTCGGGTGTTTCATGTAGAGACACTGCTTGTGAAGCTGATAGTACGAGTACAAAGCAATGTATCTCTTCTAAGAAGAATTATCAAATCATGGGGGATAGCTTTTTTGGGTCAGATGACATGATTGACACTGGGGATGATGTGGATTTTATGTACAGAGAAGACTTAGAAGGCATGAGAAGGGAAAAGAAACCTAATAGAAGACGCAAGAGTCTGTTCACGTTCACAAAGTGCTACGAGTTTTTGAAGCTTTTCAAGTTGTGTTTGCTGTGTCCTACTCCGTGATAAAGCAAGAAAACTGTGTAAAATGTTTTTTTTTTTTTTTTTTTCAACTGTGTAAAATAGTCACTGTGAAATTCAGAGAGAGAAAAACATAAGAACAGATGTGAATCTAAGTGTAAACACTGAAATTCTTTTAGATGATATCGATGTAAGCGTTTGGATTCGGCGTCTGCCTTTTTTTTTTTTTGGCACGCGTAATGGGAGACAAAGGCTACTGTTCATATACTGTACATAAACAGTAACCGAAAATTTTGACTTTTCAGCCATTTTCAGCACATCAGTGGATACACGGGATCCACAAACTTCATTTTTCAGCAATTTTTTCATTAAAAATGGGTCCCATGATACTATTCACACATTTAAAAATTATTTCGATACAGCATTTTCAGTTTTCAGTTTCAGCAAAAATAAGTCCAATCCAAACGGACCCGATAGAAGTTATATGTTGAATTATGAATGAATTATAGTAAGTAAAATTATTTTTATTGCCTATGAGCATTGAGGATATCTTAGAATTCTTTCTGTTGATGTTTCTTGTTCTTTGAATGAGTTTTGTTCTCTAAAAAGAAATCATCCACCCGGTGGAATATTTTAAGAAAGTTAATTAATATTGACCATATATAGGTCTTTTTAAATGTAAGTCCCATCATATATTTATCTCTTGTTAACCTATGAGATTTGTTCATTATTATCAAACTAAAACATCAATGGATTAATTTCTTTCTCCATGCTCTTTAGGTCAAGAGACACAAGAAACTAATAGGTTTCTTTTTTTCTTTTTTATGTTGAGGGAACCAAGTTCCTTATTAGAGGACTGTTCTAGATGATTGTTTTTTAACTATAAAACCAAAAAAAAAATCAAAACGTTTCTTTTTTATTTGGGTTGATAATTTTTTTTTTTTTTAAAAGAAAAGAAAAAAAAGGCTAAACTATAACCCACAGTACATGTGTTACCATAAGGTCAAATTTAGAATGTTTTTACCTTAACTAGTAGGTGTTGTTCGTTTGGATTGGTTGGGTTTAGGGAATGTCTCTGGGCTGTACTGGAAGATTTCACCAAATAACTTAGAAGGATTGAAAAAAAAAAATTCTTCAGAAAAGATGGTATCCTTTTTCCCTCTCATGGCATCAGGCAAAACATAAATGAGGAGAGAATTGGGCAGATTAGTAACAACCTAAGTCCACATATAAGTCAAGTCCAACTGGCATACTTGGGAAACCCACAATAATGAATAATCAATTGTTGATTAATTGGTCTTTAGGATCCATGAGAAATTTACTAATCACTAATCTGATGGATGCATTGTGGAAAGCATCAGTATCAACATCAAAGGCACTACTACTGTGACCATTTGGATCATTGAAAGTTTTAACAAGATTACAACAAAAGAATGCAAATATTACATCTAAATATATATTTTCTATGTCAAATTATTGCTACTGTAGAGGTCCACAGAAAGAATTAGTTTCGGAGAAAATGAGATGGGATCAAACAAAGAGCCAATTCAATCCTATCAGTCGTGTCTGAACCTCCGCTTAACCTTCATTTTTGACTGGTATTTACGGTAGGTACAGCTAATCCATGAACAGCCAACCATCGCACTGTGAAAATTCTTTTTATAAATGAAATGTCTAGGCTGTTCAAATAACAAGTTGTGGACCAAAGAATTTGCCAATCAGAAAAGCTGAACCCAAGAAATGAATTTTATAGCAATATGATAGATTTTGCTTTATAAAAGCCCTTTCATTTTCCCACTTCTGGTTCAGCAGCTTCCTTCTGGTTGCCGTTGCCTTCTTTGTTGCATTGCATTTCAAGTAACTTCTGTTGTTCCTCATCAGTCTCTTGAGTTTTTACTTCTTTTACATCTTTAGGCTTTTTGCTTGTAGACTGCTGATACAAAACCC
Organism: Quercus robur; assembly: GCF_932294415.1. NCBI lineage: Eukaryota > Viridiplantae > Streptophyta > Magnoliopsida > Fagales > Fagaceae > Quercus > Quercus robur. The sequence goes on from NC_065541.1 coordinate 57,822,758, forward strand.
CACCAAGCATACAAATCAAAAGCCCCAATGTACCCACAAATGTCGAATGCTTGTCCCAGATAACCAAATTAATCACAACAGTCAATAGCTTGTTTACTATACCAAGAACAGTAAATCCTGTGGCAGATATTGCCCTCCGGCAAGAAAACCCAAAGAAAGAGATGGATAAACCAAACAAACATGATAACCCCACTGGCAAAACCACCTGAAAAGAGTACCAATCTGTCTCATCCGTGATTTCATGCTTTATCTTCTTCAATTCACCCATTATAAGCAGCTCCAAAGGAAACAGTAGGAGAGCCTCAAGATTGTTGTACAGTACAAGACCCCATGTATTCAAACCAATAGTCATGACTACATGCTTTATGTAAACAAAATCTATGGTCATGCTTACCAGGTATGCTAGAGCCCAGCTATAAGCCATGAATGTGAACTGGTAATCTGTTAGCACATAAAGTACACTTCCTCCAAAGATAGTGGCAAGTGACATCCATGTTCTAATTGATGGCCATGGCTGGTGCAAGAAGAGGGTCTCTCCCACTGCAACAAAGATGGGAACGGCTGAACGGAAGACAATGAAGGTGTCAACATTGGCATGTAGAAGGAGCTCACTGTTGGTGAAGAGAGAAAGGTAGAATATAATAGCTGCAGGGAGGAAGCGCCACATGGTCAAAAGGTCAAGCCTGTCATACTCAATTAACTTAAGCCAGCCACAAATGAAGACCCCAGCTGCACTTGTGAAGTATTGTAGAGCAGTCAATGCTCCAGGATAAGGAAATTTCATGACAGCCCATTTATTTATGATAGATAGCAAGGATGCAGATATGCAGTACCCAGCAGCTATACCATAGACTGAGACTTGCTGGAGTAAGCTACTGAACCAGTTTGTTTGAATTTCACCTGAGGGAATAGGAGCTTCTGGACCTTTCTGGATGTCACTAACTTTAGGATTCTCCGCATCATTATTATTATTAGACATCTGAAGAAACCATAAATTCTTGTTAGTCAATGTAGCCGAGATAATATTCCTATCATGGGTTCTAAATTCCAGAATACTAGAATCCATTTATCATGCAACAAAAAAATGGAACAGTTGCTAGCCAACCTCCTACCAGTGATTTCATATCTAAGAACTATTCAGTGGTACCTAGGAAATAGAAAGCCAGTAGTATAAGTTGTCTATAAGTAATTCCAATGACAAAAGGCAACCAAAATTGGAGAAGGCAATAGCACTTAACCAGGAAATTTTTAACGCTTCATAAAATATGCAATGGCTCAACAAAACATGATTAAAAAAGCCACAATTAGACATAATCAAAGTTGTTATCATCGTTATATGGAATATTTAGATAGATGAAATCTATGTTGGACAATTTCTTTTTAATAAGATGACATCTAACTCCCTCAGTGTGTATGTTAAGCGTCAAATATTTTGTACGCATCTGGTCCCAAGCCTAGAAAAAGGAGGAGGGTTTCAATAAGTTGACAGCCAGCATAAAATTTAGTCATTTAATTATGAATAGATCCACTACAAATACAAATTGGGGCATCCCCTACAAGCAGTACATTGCATTGGATCCTAGATGCAGCGAAAAGTAGTCAAAGGTTTGCTAGGATGTATACATGTGGCCACTCTTTTCTTGATGATAAGGTGAGGAGAGGGGAGGGTATGGAGGAGTAAGATTAAATGGTTGGAGATCTGCCAGAGGAGGCAGCACTTGAGGAAGAGAGACTCAGAGAGGGAGAGAGAGGAAATGGGGTTTTGGCTTTTTGAGAGGACAGCTGAAACCGCACCACATGTGGACACTCTTGATTACTCTGTTGAGAATCCATATTTGACCCCCAAAGCTTTGGGATTAAGGCTTGGTTGTTGTTTTTATTGTTTGATTGGTGATATCCATGTCTAAACATCTAATTAGAACCACCCAAAAAATGAAGACAGAAAAACTTCTTAAGAGTTCAATGCTTGATACCTGTTGCAATTTTAAATCTTTTGACAGAGTATGATATATCTATCCCCCTACTGCAGTTGGAATGAAAAGAATCTAACAAAATTATCAAGACTGAGCATATTCCTCAAACTAACCTAAAAGAATCCTATGGCTCGGACTTTTCATGCATGACTATTAGCTGCTGGGCAAGACTCAAGCCTCACACACAAAAGAATAACCTGACCAATACTTTTCATATTAAAGTCTCTACCTTGAGGAACAATACAACCAGACCAGTACTTCATAATAACTATTTTTGACAGGCTAATCCTGCTCTAAAAGATAATTTGTACATACTAAGCAAGGAATGGCAAACACACACAAACATGTGCTTTGAATTTAACCAATGATTGTTCTAAATTCACCAACCATTTATGAGCATTGTTGGTAAAGGCTTTGAGTAAACTATGAAATTAAGTCTCTTGGAGAGGCATACGCAAGGCAGTTCTTAAGTGATCAAGTCTCTGTTTATGAGCACCACAAATCCTTCTAACCCAAAGGCAATACAAATCTTCATAAGAATCTTACTCAAATAGGTAAGTATGAATAAATATATATTCACTTGATTCCAAAATCCACCATCAGATTTTATCCATGGACACATTCATAGCAAAAAGACATCTTGAAAAGAGAGTAAAACCTAAAGGCATTTTTTAAGGAAGGCATAGCTTTCCAATGAGCTCCAGATCACATGGGATTTTCTCTTACCACAGTAATGGGGTGGAGGGTGAGTTGTGGGTTCAAGATTAATCAGGTATGTGTAACATACCAAAAAGAAATAAAGGTAGGGTGGAGCTTTCAAACTAAAATTCAGTCAAAACAAAACTCTCGCATCGCTCACCAATGACCTTTAGGCCAAATGGCGTTTCCTAGTGTTTCCAATGGAGACGTATAAGGTTCAAATCAAATTCCCCCCCACCCCCCAATTTCAATTGCAGCAAAAGAACATCACATCACTCATGACCACCAATACACTCAAACAACTACAATCGCAGAAAGGCCAAACGAAATCTTTTAGAGCTGCATAATGAAGTCATATGAAACATACACGTCATCTACTACATAACTAATCCGTATCTTAGGAAACTCTGTTTACAATTATCAAGTTATGAGAGATGATCTAACTTAAAAAAATAACTTTACAAAAGCCAACTGTTGTGATTATGAAGAATCAATATCACAATACTCCCACCCATTTACGCTTAAGCCAAAAAACAACCACAATCCAACTTTTTGCCACAACCAACCAATCACATTCAAAACCTCCAAACCCAATTGCCCATAAACAACAGTCATATTCAAATTTACAAAACCTTTTACCCTCAGTTTGGTACTCTGTATGGCATAAAATTTGATCCAAAATTCAACATATATATGTGGAATTACAACAAAAAGTAAAAATACAAGGGGACAAAAAAAAAAAAAAAAACCTACAATCAACAATTGGCTTTGAAGTTAAAGAATTCGATAGACACCCACCACTCACCTCTGTTTGGTAGCCTGGAAACTTCAAGAAAGTGAAAGAAAATGAAGCATTGAAAGGCAATAAGTATGCCACATTTTTGATATCTCGAAAACTGTTAAAAACTCAAACTCAACTCAATAGAACCATATATGCTTGGATTAGACTCTTAGAAACCTAAGTTCCTGTTTTTATTTTCCTACGCTTTCTCGGCAACCAAACAGATACTAGGGAATATAAAAAATATAAAAATGCACAAGCATTTTCAGATCAGAGAATGTAAGATAATGAAAACTTAGCGAGAGAGAGAGAGAGAGAAATTACCTGTGGGTAGAGATTTTGTTGGAGATCTGAGGTCGGCTTTGTTGGCCGTCAATTCGGTCGATCACACAGATTTCCAGTGGTGTAAAGCTGAGAGCTGTAATCAGCAAACGAAGCTTATGATTAAGATTGACGGTGGGGTGCTATTTGCATTGTTTACTTATAATTAGGGTGGTTATTGCATGAATTCATATTTTGGGGTGTAAAGTGCAAAAAAATTCTCATATTTTTTGGGTGGATTTCCACTTTTACAATACTCTTTTCTTCTTCTTTTTTTTAATTGTTGGGTTAAGATTTTTTATGGATTGGTTTGAGACTTAAAACTTAAAAGAGGTTTCCAAAGGTAAAAGAGAGAGGTTGAGAATTCTAAAATATTTTTTAAAAATAAAAATTAATTCTAGGGTAACTTTATATCTTGTTTGTGATTAATGCTTCCTGATTTCACCAAAAAGAATATAAGAACTTATTACGAGTAAACAGGAACGGAGCCAGAACTTTGAGTTAAGAGGGGCAGTTTTACTGTTGAGATTTCAACCTCTAATTTTGCAACTTAGCCGTTAAGATTTTTTTTTTTTTTTTTTTTTGGCAGGTAAGAACAAAATTATTTTTGTGTAGAATTTTTTTTAAAGGGCAAGGTTATTTATTTTGGATAAAATTAGTTAATTGAGCTTAATTTTGTTTTTAGTTTTACTCGTAATTTTTGTTGTTGAGCTTTTTTTTGGGGGGGGGGGGGGGGGCTTGTATATTTTGTTTTAGATTTTAGATCTATAAATTTTTTTATGGTCACTAAAACGAGAAAAATGCTAGAGTTACAAGTTTTTTAAAAATTATTTATGTAATAAGTGGTTACTGGTAAATAAAAAAATGATATAAGTGGTGTGCCCATATGTGAATCAATAAGAATTTGCTGCCAAAAAAGTTTATAAAAATGTTATAAAAAAGTTTGTGAGTATAGCATTACTCTTAAAAGAATCAATGATATTATTAAAGGGAAATAAGATGTAATTTTTTAAAATAAAATTACTAAAATTAATACACATATATATATAATAATATTTTTTAAAAAAAAAATTTAGGGGGTGGGGGGGGGCATTGCCAGTAAATCTCGTTTTGGCTCTGTACCTATTTTTAGTGACCAATCCATTAATTTAAGAGTGTAACAAATTAAATCATATATTCCAAGAGTAACAAATTCAAAGGGAAATTTCATTTTAAATATAATGTATATACAATGGACTGATGTTTTATCTTGCTACTTTTTGAAATATCATGATTTAATTTATTATTTTCTAACATTTCAATATTTAATTTATTACTTTTGAAATCACGTGTTTTAATTTATTATACCCTTAAATTATAGGTATAGGGTTTTAAATGAAAATTTTCTTTTTTTTAATATAGTATAATTTTTTAATCTTAGTTGCTAACATATGATATTAAGTTATTTAATATTTAAAAAAAAACATAAAAACAAAAGTTATATTTCAATAAATAAACAAATAAGCCAATATAGCCTAATACAAATGTCCCAAGCAAAAATAAGTGGCCCAATACTACAGACAACTGGCCCAAATGAGCCCGAGACTATTGTCCTTATCTTTTTCTATGTCCGTGTGCTTGAAACAGTCATGCAATGCAAGCCATTTGGGGGAATTTAGGGAGTTATGTTTGAATGGTGAAAGAGAGATTTCCTCCATACCCCACTGGGCTTTAAAAAAAATTGCAAATGGGCTTGAAAGACTGTGAGCCCAAGAATAATGTTCCGTGCAAACCAAGCACACGTTGAGAACTAGCAAAAGCTGCTGAAACGGCCATGAATTTTGGCAAAAAAACACAACCCAGTATAAATGCTTGCCCATTAAAATGCTTGACTTATTTATGAGCATCTACCAAACTAAATTTGTATAACCTCTGATCAAGGTATTCCTCTTACAATAGATTTTTGATTTTAAACCTTTTTAATATGTACAATTGAAACTTTAATCCTGAAAAGAAAATGTATTGATTTTCCCATTGGTTATATAGCATTGAGACTAGTTTTTATGATTAAGATTATGCAATGAAGTTCTAGAACCCTAGAATAGAAGGGCTATATCCTGAAAATGAAAAAGGCTTAATGGTGACTTCGAGACCGTTTTATTGCCAGGCACAGCAAAGACCACATCAACTTCAATTGTTCTTATTTGATTCTCAAATATTATTTCAATATTTTTTTTCTTATACACAGCATTGTATGTTGCAGCCTGTTGATGGTTAATTTTTTTTTTCCCGTACTAGCCTTGTTACCATATTAAATTTGTCATTATTTTCAATGTTTTGTTTATAAAATCTTTATTAGTCAGGAAGAATGATGTTGAATGAAACAACAGTACAAACTCCATGTTTCGACTTTTTCTTTTTACGTTATCCCTTAGGCTTTTGTTTTTGCCAGATTTTATTATTATTGATATACCTCTTCTCTCTCTATTTATTACAACAAGAATGAAGAATCTATTTTCTCAAAAAAAAAAAAAAAAAAAAAAAAGAATAATGAAGAATTTATAATTTATAATTTATAATTTTTCTCCCTCTCTCTCTCTATGAATTGGGAGTTTTGTGGCCTAATTTTGCTTGATGACTTCCTTTTTCAGCTGAACTAGTATGCAAGACAAAAATGTGTGGTGTAGGGTTAAGGGCCCAGAATCATGTATTGAGCTTTGGGTTTTGTCCGAAAACATTAGATGGTCCAAGAAGAAACAAATAGTTATTAGAAGTTCCAATTTAAAGTCTCATGAGTAAGGAACGATTAAGGGGTGGTTCAAGGAGGAACTCCTCCTCGGATATGATGAATGCAGCTCAAAGACGAATGCAGCTCAAGGACGTACTCCAGCAATTAGAGTGACCTTTCAAGAAACTCCAATGATAGGGACATACCTCATGAACATACGAAAAGGAAGGAAACCCAAAAATATCTAAGGAAAAGTTGTCACGACCGTATTAAATGTATTGCAACTACTTTTCTAGTCACATTTATGTGGAGAAGACCTCTGAACAGTGCTGCCTTGACTACTACAACTCACAAATAACCAAAGAGGATATCTAATGGGACAGGTACTTAAGTAAGGGTTCAAATAATCAACAAATGTAGGATGAAGATGGTCCAAAAGGAGATATATAATGTGAAAGACCCTCCATAAGAAGAGGATCGGAAAAAATAGAGAGAGAACATTGTAGCAATCTAAATTGTTCTTGTATTCAATTGTAACTAATAAGTTGGACCTCCTCGGACGGTGAAGTCGTTTAGTTTTACCTACTTTGTTCTTACTTGATCATCTTCCAAACCCATATTAGCCGTTGTCAAATTCATTAGGGCCTAGTTCTTCGATCTACTCTTTATAAATTTATTATATTGGGCCAAAATCCCACACATTTTGAGCATGGGTTGTAATCCATGTCCCTATATGTTGTTTTTTTCCTTCTTAGAAATTTGAGAGAAAGAATAAAAATAAATGAAAATAAAACATTTGAGCTATATGCTAAATTAAGCTTCTTCTTTTTCTTCTTCTTCTTTTTTATTTTTTATTTTTATTTTTATTTTTTTTATGCTGCTAAATTAAGCTCAATACTATTAAGCTTGTTTTTTTCCTCTATAGAATCTTTAGAATTCATTATTAGTTAGTGAGGATGACGTTGAATCAAACAGCTGGTTGTGATTTTTTAATGGAATTAATATTAATGAAATTAAAAGTTTGAGATAAAGGTGACTTGAATGCCCATCTCCATCCCACTTTATGGTAAAGTGGTTTTTAGGGCACGTTTGGTACACTGTAATAATTATTACATGGGAATAGGAATAAGTATTATAAGGAATACACTAAGTTAGAATGTAATAAGTATTATTATTCATTAGTTTGATGACCATTTAGAAATAGAATCCTGAATATGCATCCACAATTTAATAGAGTATAAAAAGAATGTGTAATTAAATTATTTTTAAGTCAAATTTCCTAAAATACACTTATTTTAAGGTATTCAAAATAGAACTAATAATTAACAACAAGAAAATTTTATTTTCTTTCCTTTTGAAGATGTGGCAACTAATTGCTTTTTAGGAAATTTTTTAAAAAAGTTATTACATAAGGTGAAGGAATAGATATTCAATACTTTTGATAAGGAATAGTTATTCCTCATTTTGAAGAATAGCTATTCATAAGAAATAATTATTCATTATAATAAAAACATAACCAAACAACCGAATAATTATACCATAGGAATATCTATTATATTACAGTGTCTATTACAGTCTATCAAACGTGTCCTTAGTTTTTCTCACCATGAAAAGCGTGGAGTTATAACAGTGCCCCCGGCACCCCCCTCCCCCAAAATCATTAAATAGAAATTCACGTATGTTTACATCATGAGTACTGAATTGGTGTCCATTTCAGTTTGATTATTAAAAATAAATATTCTAGTGGCAGCTTCATTTGGCATATAATTTTGGGATTACTGTTATATATATATGGATATTATTAATATGTGCCCTAAGAGCACATAATAATAAACCAATTTTGGAAAAGTTTAATTGGAAATCGAAAAAGTTTTGACAACTTTTTTCAATTCTCAATAAAATTTTTTCAAAAATGAATTTGTTAAGGTATGTCCTAAGGGCACATATTAGTCGGATCCTATATATATGTGTGTATATGTATATATGTATATATATATATATATATATAACTTATGGCTATTAAGCCATATGATATAAATTGTTGAATTTAAGATAGTGTTTTACAAAATAAAATGATAATAGAGTGATTAGATTGGTTAATTAGAAAAAAGATATTCAAATTTAGGGGTTTTTTTAACAAATAAACAAATATGTTGGCAATTTATAAATAAAAGGAAGCTTCAGGAAGCTCCATTCTCAAGTCCCACCACTTACCCACATCCACGTGTTGGCATTGCCTTTTCTAATATCACATTCCAATGCAGTGCTTTTTTTTTTTTTTAAATAATTTCCAAGTCTCAGTCATCGAACTTTAGCTGTTTGAAAGTTCCAGAAGTTTGAAGAACCAAGATAATAGTTCCAGATGGCAGCACCTGAGCTTCGTCCACTACCACTCCACTTCTCCTTCTTCTTCAGAAATTTTTTTTTATGGTAATGTGTTCACACTTTATCTCAAATAGGAGATTTCCTTTATTTTTCACGCTACAACAAATTCTTTTGTACAGTATGACATCGCCACTCCAACTTTTCCCTCCCATCACACTGCAGCACTAAGCTATAATTTTACTAATAACAATCAAATTGAATAACTCCACAATGAAACCTCACTGTCAGTTTCCATGTCATCTCCACCATACCAATGAGGCGGTGGAGGCAACAACATCCCCACTGCCATATTTCTCAACAACCCGGGCATGTCGAAAACCGCCTCCTCATCCATAAAAAACACACTTTCCGGCTCTATCTCTGCCTCTGCCTCCGCAGCCACTGTCACTGCTGTTTCTGTTTCTGCCACTGTCACTGCTGCAGCTGCATTTTCTAACCTCTGCGTCAAGTCATCCCCAGAAACATCGTCCAACTCTGCTGGCCGAAATGCCTCAGCCGCCTCCAATGCTGCACGCTGAATATCCTTTGCTGTTGCCGACGCCGGAACCGGAAGCCTCCATACCGAGTCGGCAAAATTGAGACACGCGTTACGGCCACGGAGCGCAATTGCCGCCACATCATGTGCACGCGCCGCCATTTCTACGGTGGGAAAAGTCCCAAGCCAAATCCTCGACTTCTTATTTGGCTCGCGCACTTCACATACCCATTTTCTTGAGTTCTTCCTCCTTACTCCACGGTATACGGGGTGTCTTGTTTCCTTGAACTTCTTTCTCCCATCTCGTTTCTTAGGATTCTTTGAAGCCAACATCACCTCCTCATATGACAAGTTCACCATGCAAGCATCGCCCATATATGTCTTAAAACTCTTTGTTTCTCAGTACTTTGAGTGTAATTAGCTTGTATATTGAAGTAGTAGCAGTAGATATAAGTAAGCAACGGATTTTGTTTGTGGTTGTGTTTGTGTTTGTTGAAGGGAGTGAGAACAATAAAGAGGAGAGTTGGACATATATATAGTATAGACGTTGGGACTTACCCACAACGCTAAGGAAAGAACTAGGAGTGTGATAAGTAGACGCGCTGATAGTGATAAGTAGACGCGCTGATAGTGATAAGTAGACGCGCTGATTCGGATAAGTAGCCACGCTGTGAAGTGTTGTTCACCACTGTTACAAGTTACGAATAATAGTGACAAAAGTAATGACTAATGAGCATACGTGGCTTCACATTACTTCTACTACTCATTACTTGACATGTGTGATGAATTGTAGCAACTGTCAAGCTGTGTAAATTTATGTGATATTATCATTTCTTTTTAATAAGATATTTGTAACAGTTGATTTTCATTTTTTGAGCCAAGTGAATTGGGGGTATTGTATGGTGACACGTGGAGAATTTGTCTTGTTCAGGATTTTGAGCGGAAGTGATTAGGCATAGTTTTGCCGTGGCAAAAACGTAGTATGTGTGAAAGTGTGTTTCTACTCTCTCTAGTGAATGAATATTCGGTTGTATATAGGTATCAAATTCAGCCTGACATAGTCAAGAGTCATTGTCGCAACTTTTTGTACCAATACCTGCCTGTTTTACTTTATCATGCAACCTACTATTATTTTTTAAGGGTTTGTAACTCATGTATATGTATAAATACACTTAAAAATATATAATAAGATGTATAATATAATTTAAATACAATTGATAGTTATTTTTATATTTTGTTAACTCTTAAAAAAAATTAAGGATATTATTAAGTATAAAATGTATATTGTCTATGTTTTTTTTTTTTTAAATTATAGTGAAACACTTTTTTTTTTTTTTTACGATTCATTTATTCTAGATTGTTTGGTTTTTGTATTTAATAACTCATTTGGATGAATATTTATGATGTGGTCTCACATTTGATTCTAAAATTAAGAAATAAAACTTAAGAATAAATAATTTAGGACACATGTCGCAAAATTGAAACTCTAATTTGGAATTTTAATTTGAGTTTATCTCAGCTTCTCCTATTATTATTATTATTATTATTATTATTATTATAGATGTCTAATCTACAACATTATTTGATTCCATATTTCTTTTCTCTTCTTTCTTTGGATTAGGTTGTAATTTGTACTTATGTGCGGAAACATTTAATAATAACAAATTGTCATCTCATTTTTCACATTGAGTATAATAAATGGGTCATTTGACAAAAAATTTAAGAAAATTAAAATGGACTCTTGGAGCAAATAAGACTGCAATTAGAAGCTAATTTGAATTTTGATTGTGTTTTGACTTTAATATATTATTGATTTAGACAAAGTTTAGCTACAAACATTGTTGTAGCATTACAACTCTCACTAAACAAATTATCATGGTTACATGATTTGAAAATTTAACTGTTGAATTGCATGTTCTTTATGTTTTTAAAATACATGTCAAATTTCATGCCAGTCAGATCTTATTTACTATTCGATTCATAGCTTATTTTTTATGTATAATTTTAGACTACAAAAACTCAAAATTGAAATTAACATTTGATTGATAATGTTGTTTAATTTTATTGAAATTTTGCAAGTATGTAGGATATAATAAGAAAATGTAATCCAATGATGGATTTGTCAAAATTCACATCTAATAAAAATATATTAAGTAGAGTTGTAACCTTAGTCTACAACCAAGTTTGTTGCCAAACTTTGTTCTATCGCTTTTATCATATAGTGTGCTTTGTTCTCAATTTTCTAGGGATTATCACAAACTTGAGTGATGCACAGGAAACTTTGTATAATAATATAATACATCATCACACACATAAAAATGATCACCACTCAAAAAAATTTAAACCTTGAAAACTCACTCAACCACTAAGTTCCCGTAGAATAGAAGACTATAAGAGCATTCCCATCAAGAATTCTAAAAAATTTAGCATTTAATACCCATTTGGTACATCCACTTAAATACATGTTTTCAGTTTTTAAATAATATTGCACGTATTTACATACACTTTTTTACTTACACATATTTCCACATATGTTTTCAAACACATGTTTTCAGTTTTTAAGTGCATGTACCAAACACTCCTAACATTTTAAAAACCTACTTTATCTATTATACCACCACACTTTAAGATACATCAAACATCAAAACTTCTATATTTTTTACCATTTCATTTAAATAATATAAACTATGCATTAAAATAATAATAAAACAACTACACAAAAAAAACTATAGCAACCACCTCCTCCACCACCCTACCACCGCTCCACTTGCCATAACCACCATTGTAGCAACCACAACCCACCACAGCCACCACCACCACAAGTCACAGCACCACTGTGGCAACCACACCCCCCCTGCAGGAAGAAAAGAACTAGCCACTGCAAAAACACCCAACCACCACAAAAACAAAATCTTAGCCAAGCACTCACCGGTGGCCGATCTAAACCATTGCAAGAAGAAGAAAAAAAATAACAAAACAAGACCAAAACCGTCTATCAAAAACAACCAGCCATCAAAACAAAATTGTAACCCAAAAATCCAACCCACGCAATCACCGATCTCACCACCGTGCCTCCAAATCAAACCCACAAATCATTGCCATCGTGACCCACCATCGAAACACATTGAAAAAAATTGGAAGCCACAAGGAAATCGATTTCAGAGAGTAAGAGAAGAAAGAAGAAGAAAAAAAAAAAAAAAAAAAAAGAAGGAATGGTAGGTCTGAATAGAGATGAAGAGAGAGAAAGCTTTAAAATATATATATATATATATTTTTAATAAGATATAGTTATAGTAAGCTGTCAAAGATAACAACTTACTGTAGCTAAGGTGTTATTTCATTTAGCTATAGCACCTTAATAAGATATAGCTACAATAAGATATAGGCCTTAGAGCATTCTTAGCAAGGATGTCAAATGCTAAAATGCTATAATTTATACTATATTTTAGTGTTTTAGCATTTAAATTCTAGCATTTTAGCATTTGACATCTTTGCTAAGAATGCTCTAAGGCCTATATCCTGAAAATGAAAAGGCTTAATGTTGACTTTGAGACTGTTTTATTGTCAGGCACAACAAGATCATATCAGCTACAATTGTTCTTATTCAATTCTCAAATATTATTTCAATAAATTTTTTTTTTTTGGTAGAAAGGGAAATATATTAAACACTAAACAGCAAATAAAGGTTCAGGACAGAGCCTGTTAACATACAAACCATTGGCATCAACCTCCAAAATACTAGATAAGTCCACAGGCAAACTGGAAAAAACAATAAAATCACTCTCAATCAAAGTGCCTAGTTTAGCCAAGAAGTCTGCGCACTTGTTCGCCTCCTTGTAGATATGTCTTGAACTCGTCTAGGGAATCCGGGTATCCATGTGCCTACTATCATCCATAATAGAAGATACAATAGTATTAGACTAAGTTTGTGAGTTAAAGGCATCCTCAATGGCTTTAGCGTCCAATTCAATAATAACAAATTGAGCATGAATTTGTAAGCACAGTTGCAGTCCATCTTGGAGAGCGCATAATTCCGCCATGAAACTAGTCGTATTCCCAATCCTCCTTGCAAAACCTGTCACCACCTAATCACCCTTTTCATCTCTAATTAGTCCACCTCCACCCACTAATCCGTAACTGCTTGCTGTCGAGCCATCAATATTCAACGTAAGTCAGCCAATCCTCAGTTTCTCCCATCTAATGCTCTTTAAAATCATCCTTTTGGTGGCCAGAGAGTTGTTCGCACAGAAAAAAAATACTCCGAGGCACGTTCAACAATTTCTTTGGCCAAGTTAGGATTTGGATTTTTATTTTTGAAAATGCATAAGTTCCTATCTTTCCAAAGCAACCAAATACCAAATAGAAAAACATGATTCCAAGGCAAAGGACCTGATCTATGGTGGATATTAGATGTGGCATTGGTATTTAACCATTCCTGAAGACTCAAGGTGAAAAAATTAGAGTTGTCTGCCTGCCGTCCTAGTTGGTGCCACACATCTTTACTCGAGGGACAATCACGCAGCATGTGCAGGATGGATTCTATTTCAAGATGGCATCGAGGGTAGCAGACCTCAACTTGCAGTCCTCTAACTAATAAGCACTGGTTGAGGTTTGCATTCCTTGAATTTAGCCTCTGAGGGTTACAATACTTCATTCTAAGAACCTTAGCCCATGGGGGCTTATCCTCAGTATGGAATCTCCAATTTAGCTTTGCTAGAAGTGCTGTATTTCTTCCTTTTGCTATTTGAAGCCCCAATCCCCCTTCATCTTTAGGTCTTGTTACCTTTTTCCAACCCACCCAGTGCATTTTTCCCTTATTTTTAGTTGATCCCGACAAGAAATTCCTGTTGACCCTATCAATCCCTTCCAACACCTTACCAAGCAGCAAGTTGTTTTGCATAATATATGCAGGTATTTTTGAAGATGAAGCTTGAATTAGTACTGCTCTCCCAGCCATGGATAGAAGGTTGGCCTTCCAACCCACAAGCTTACTTTTCTTTTTTTTCTTTTTTTCTTTCTTTTTTTGGGGTTCGAGCAACATGATACTTGATAGGTTCCTGAACACATCCAGTAGGAGAATGTTGCGAAGCTAGCTAGCCTCCCTCATGCTGGAGATTCTCTTAAAGAAGCTAGCTAGCCAGCATATTGAAGCTCAAGCCAACAAACACAATTAACTGGTATCATTTTTTTGGTATTCTTGAATTTTTTATGCTAGCCTTGTTACCATATTAAATGTGTCATTATTTTTAATGTTTTGTTTATAAAATCTTTATTAGTCAGGAAGAATGATGTTGAATGAAACAACAGTACAAACTCCATGCTTCGACTTTTCTTTTTACTTTATCCTTTAGGCTTTTCTTTTGCCAGATTTCTGACACACCTCTTCTCTCTCTATTTATTACAATAGAATCTATAATTTTTCTCCCTCTCTCTCTATGAATTGGGAGCTTTCTGGCCTAATTTTGTTTGATGACTCTTCCCTTTTCAGCTGAACTAGTATGCAAGACAAAAATGTATGGTTTTTTTTTTTTTTTTTTTTTTTTCTTTCTTAGAAATTTGAAAGAAAGAATAAAAAAAATTGAAAATAAAACATTTGAGTAACTTTCTTTCTTAGATTTATGTAAATGCCCCAAAAGGGTAGACTAAATATTAAAGTACAAACTTATTTTGCAAATATATCCAGAATTTGGACAATATGGAAAACATAATATAATTCTTTTGTACAATATGGCTTTTGCCATATCCATACACTAAAACTACAGCATTTTTCTTGGGCTCCTTCAATTCAACACTAGTCATACTTGCTCATGCCTTCATGACATTAGCTCCAAAATATGATTTTCCCTAGCAGTACCTCCCCCCCCCCCCTCTTTAAACATTTTCCCTATAACACCACACTTAATCAAAAACAATAAGCATGGAAAATAAAAACTTGTTTCTTTAAATAAGCAACTATTCTCTATGCTAAATTAAGCTGTTTTTTTTTTTTTTTTTTTTTTTTTTTTGGGGAGAAGTTGCTAAATTAAAATCAATACTACTAAGCTTGGTTTTACTCTAAAGATTCTTTAGAATTTATTATTAGTTAGAAAGGATGATGTTGAATCAAACAGCTGGTTATGATTGTTTAATGGAATTAATATTATAATGAAATTAAAAGTTTGAGATGAAGGTGACTAATAATGGCATTCTGTGGTTCTACCCCCCTCACTAAATAAAGAAATCCGCGTATGTTTAATTGATGTTATGAACACTGGTTTGGTGTTCATTTCAGTTATTCTATTAAAATAAAATATTTTGGTATTGGCTTATTTTGTTATATAGTTTTGTGATTTATCCTTTTATATATATATATATGAGATTAAATTCCATAAGAATGTAGTATAAAACTCATGTTTTACCTCTCAAATCCTAACATGCCACATCATCTTATCACATATTTAAGATTAAGCAAAATCACACCCAATCAATTCTAATATCCATATATAAATCCAACCAAATTGGGAGTTTATTGAGATATTATTAGGTGTGGAATGATGTATTGAATTTTAAGTAAAATATTGATGTGGCAATCACTTATTGGATATTGTACAATATGGGTTTTACACTCAATCCTTACCAAATTCGGACTCTCTCTCTCTCTCTATATATATAATAATAATAATAATAATAATAATAAGGGATATTTTGACCATAGAAATTTTTTAACTCTTTTAACCGTTAGGCCCAATAAGATCTGTTGGGCTTGAGCCTTCCATCAATGTAGAGATGTATGTCAGGCTTGAAGCCCATTTTGACATAAGGACCACAAGGACACCTTCCATACCATCACTCCTATAGCTTGTCGGGCCTAAAAATAAATTGGAAAGATGATGAACATATTGATGGATTGGCAAGGACACCGACAGGGTGACAAGCATATCGATGGGTAAGAATACTTGCCCCCCGTGCTATTAGCATGTTCCTCACTCATGCATCCCTATATGGAAATAACTTGCACACCACGTCCAAAGGCCCTACTAAACATTCATATCTTCCCAATATGGGAAGTAAAAACTCTAAGATCTTGGGGCCTTAACTCCATATCTTCTCTACAAGGAAAGAGCTTGCATTGAAGGGATCTTGGTTAGCTTTACACCACTATTTAATCACCAAGTATCCATTTCTTCAAGGTACGTGAAATTTCTTAACTCTCACACTTTTGAGTTTTTGGAAATTCTTCCATTACTGACTTAACATTTGGAGGGTTTTTGGCTGGCACTACGTAGGTGCTCTCTATAAGTTCTTTGTTCTATTCTTCTTCAGATATCCTAATTGGTGCACGTGTGGACAATCAACTTACTGACGATTTTGTGTATCATCCAATATATATATATATATAGATTACTTGTGGGATTCTCAAAAAAAAAAAAAAAAAATGGCTATATATTAAGCCAAATGATATAAATTGTTGATTATTTTAGATACTATAAATTGTTGAATTTAATAGTGTTTTACAAAATAAAATCATAATAAAGTGATTATATCAGTTACTTAGAAAAAAAAAATTCCAATTTGAGGATTTTATTATAAATTAGGAAATATGTTGGCTCTTTATAAGTAAGCCTCCAAGAAGCTCCATTCCCAAGTCCCACCACTTATCCACATGCTGACATTGCTTTTTCCACTATCACATTCTAATCCAATTAATGCTTTTTTATTTCCAGAGCACTCCAGTCATCAAACTTTAGCTGTATGAAAGTTCCAGAGCAGAGACGCTTGATTTGAAGAACCAAGATGAGAGTTTCAGTCTTACGGATGGCAGCACTTGAGCTTCGTCCACTACCTCTCCACTTCTTCTTCTTCTTCAGAACATTTTATTTTATGGTAATGTGTTCACACTTCATCTCAAATAGGAGTTCTCCTTTAATTTTTTTATAATCACCTCCTTATTTTCACTCATCAAACACAAAATCTAATTACTTTATTAGAGTATTAGCAATGGACTAGTCACCCAGTTCAACTAAAGTTTGATATAGCTAAAACCCAAAACGGATTATTATTTCTGTTGGTGTAAACAAATGCTACAAAAAATTCTTTTGTACAGTATGACATCGCCATCTCCAACTTTTCCCTCACATCACACTGCAGCATTAAGCTATAATATTACTAATAACAATCAAATTGAATAACTCCACAATGAAACCTCACTATCAGTTTCCATGTTATTTCCACCGTACCAATGAGGTGGTGGAGGCAACAACATCCCCACTGCCATATTTCTCAACAACCAGGGCATGTCGAAAACCGCCTCCTCATCCATAAAAAACACACTTTCCGGCTCTATCTCTGCCTCTGCCTCCGCAGCCACTGTCACTGCTGCAGCTGCATTTTCTAACCTCTGCGTCAAGTCATCCCCAGAAACATCGTCCAACTCTGCTGGACGAAATGCCTCAGCCGCCTCCAATGCTGCACGCTGAATGTCCTTTGCTGCTGCCGACGCCGGAACCGGAAGCTTCCATACCGAGTCGGCAAAATTGAGACACGCGTTACGGCCGCGGAGCGCAATTGCCGCCACATCCTGTGCACGCGCCGCCATTTCTGCGGTGGGAAAAGTCCCAAGCCAAATCCTCGACTTCTTATTTGGCTCGCGCACTTCACACACCCATTTTCTTGAGTTCTTCCTCCTCACTCCACGGTACACTGGGTGTCTTGTTTCCTTAAACTTCTTTCTCCCATCTCGTTTCTTAGGATTCTTCGAAGCTAGCTTGACCTCCCCGTATGACAAGTTCACCATCTGAGCATCGTCCATATATGTCTTAAAACTCTTTGTTTCTCAGTACTTTGAGTGTAATTAGCTTGTATATTGAAGTAGTAGCAGTAGATATAAGTAAGCAACGGGTTTTGTTTGTGGTTGTGTTTGTGTTTGTTGAAGGGAGTGAGAACAAAAAAGAGGAGAGTTGGACATATATATAGTATAGACGTTGGGACTTACCCACAACGCTAAGGAAAGAACTGGGAGTGTGAGAAGTAGACGCGCTGATTGTGATAAGTAGACACGCTGACGCTGTGAAGTGTTGTTCACCACTGTTACAAGTTACGAATTATAGTGAAAAAAGTAATGAGCATACGTGGCTTCACATTACTTCTACTACTCATTATTAGTTATTACTTGAAGTGTGATGCATTGTAGCAATGTCAAGCAGTGTAAATTTATGTGATATTATCACTTCTTTTTTTAGTAAGATATTTGTAACAGTTGATTTTCATTTTGAGCCAAGTGAATTGGGGGTATTATATGGTGACACATGGAGAATTTGTCTTGTTCAGGATTTTGAGCGAAAGTGATTAGGCATAGTTTTGCCGTGGGAAAAACGTAGTATGTGTCATGTGTCATGTGTGTGAGAGTGTGTTTCTACTCTCTAGTGAATGAATATTCGGTTGTATATGGATATCAAATTCAGCCTGACATAGTCAAGAGTCATTGTCGCAACTTTTTGTACCAATACTTGCCTGTTTTACTTTATTGTGCAACCTATTATTATTTTTAAGTAGTTTGTATATATATAGATATATATATATATATAGATATACTTAAGATATATAATAAGATGTATAATATAATTTATATATATAATTTAAATACTATTGATAGTCATTTTTATATTTTGTTAACTCTTAAAAAAAATTTGTAATGATATTATTAAGTATAAAATGTAAATTGTTTATGTTTATGTTTTTTTTTTAAAAAAAAATTATAGTGAAACACTTTTTTTTTTTTTTTTCGATTCATTTATTCTAAACAATTTATTCAGGCAAATCAGAAAGATAAACAGATGCTACGTTTGGAGGAACATCCTCCATCCAAACTTGAAAATGAGAAAAATTACAAGCCATTCTAGCCAATCTATGAGCTACTCTATTCCCTTGCCTACGAGTGTGGCTATAGGACACTTTGTGAAAGGCCGAAGATAGGAGTTTAATGTCCCTGATGATGTGTACAAAGCTTGAAGACGAAAAACTGCCACTGTTAATGGCTTTGATAATTACATCTGCGTCACCTTCGATGATCACCTGGTCAAAATTCAACTCCTTTGCCAAACTAACTGCACTACGCGCTGCCAACACTTCCATCATCTCTACTGAGGTAGACAGTGGAATAGATTGTGAATAGTTAGCCATAACAAGACCCTTGTCGTTGCGAACAATAGCTCCCAAACCTACCAAGTTTTTGGAAGAGAAGATTGCGCCATCAAAATTGACCTTAAGCCAACCCAGAGGGGGAGGAGACCATTTTGGATGGGCTGACTGTGGGCGATACTCGCTGGGGAGGAGACGAAGCTTACTGAAATTCCTGTAGATTTTCTACTGCCATTGGGCTGATTCTTCCCACTGGAACTGTTGCTTCTCCTACTCTGATCTGATTCCGAAGAGACCAAATCATTGATGTTGTCATAGCAAACAGATACGAGTAGTTACTCTTTTCCTGGCAGAGTTGGATGATATCCAGCAAGGATGTGCAATTCATAGCTTCCTTAAATAAACCACCCAAAATGAACCTTCCAAATTGGATTCAAACTTGGACAAGACCATAGTGCATGGAGGGAGGTTTCTTTGTCAAGGTTGTAGTGATGGCAGGAGTCATCAATCAATAGTCTTCTCTTCCTTAGGTTCGCTCTAGTGGGCAGGGTATTTGATCCAGCTCTCCATATTAGAGTTTTCACTCTATTTGGAATCCGTAGACTCCAAATACCCTTCCACACTTTTTTGGTCGAGGACAAATCAGAGGTAGTTGGATTGTCCTTCATCTCACTCTCTATGATAAACTTGTAGCCCGATTTGACAGAATAAACCCCATTTGAGCTCCTGGACCAAAATAGCTTATCCTCACAATCTTCCAGCTAAGTGGTATAACTTTGATTGGAGCAGCTTCATGAGGCAAGAAGGTATTGTCTACCACTTCTTCAATCCAGCATCTCTTATTATGATCAATCAGAATTGAGACTTGAGCATCATTACCAAAAAAGTCCGGAGGAGATATTACCTTTCGCGAGTGGGGATTTAGGAGCCAGTCATCATGGTAAATTTGGATTGATGCACCATTGCCCACTCTCCACTGCATTCCTTTCTCTATCACAGTCCTTCCTTTCAAGATACTTTTCCATGCAAATGACCCGTTCCCTTCCTTAGCATCAAGAATGGACCCATTTGGGAAGAACTTTGATTTGAAGAACCTGTGGAACAGCGTGTCCTTGTTTTCCATCAGCCACCACACTTGTTTTGCAAGCATGACATCATTAAATTTTTGAAGTTCTTTTGAAACCCATACCTCCCATGTCTTTTGGTTAACAAAGCGAGCTCCATTTAGTCCAGTGGATTTTCCTTTGGTTCCCCCTCTACCCCCACCAAAATTTCCTGATCAAAGACTCAATTTCTTCACATAGAGTGACTGGTATTTTGAAGCAACTCATTTTAGTTTTTCTCACCCCGAAAGTGTGGAGTTATAATAGTGGCATTCCCCCCCCCCCCCTCTAAATAAAGAAATTCACGTATGTTTACATCATGAGTGCTGAATAGGTGGCTGTTTCAGTTTGATTATTAAAAATAAATATTTTGGTAATAGCTTATTTTAGCATATAGTTTTGGGACTACTGTTTTATATATATATATATATACACATATATGTGTGTGTGTATATATATAACTTATGGCTATTAAGCCGTATGATATAAATTGCTATAAATTGTTGAATTTAAGATAGTGTTTTACAAAATAAAATGATAATAAAGTGATTAGATTGGTTAATTAGAAAAAAGATATTCAAATTTAGAGGTTTTTTTTTAATAAATAAACAAATATGTTAGCTATTTATAAATAAAAGGAAGCTTCATTCTCAAGTCCCACCACTTACCCACATCCACATGTTGGCATTGCCTTTTCTAATATCACATTCCAATGCAGTGCTTTTTTTTTCTTTTTTCTTTTTTCTTTTTATTTATTTATTTCCAAGTCTCAGTCATCAAACTTTAGCTGTTTGAAAGTTCCAGAGGTTTGAAGAACCAAGATGAGAGTTCCAGATGGCAGCACCTGAGCTTCGTCCACTACCACTCCACTTCTTCTTCTTCTTCAGAAAATTTGTTTTATGGTAATGTGTTCACACTTTATCTCAAATAGGAGATTTCCTTTATTTTTCACGCTACAACAAATTCTTTTGTACAGTATGACATCGCCACTCCAACTTTTCCCTCCCATCACACTGCAGCACTAAGCTATAATTTTACTAATAACAATCAAATTGAATAACTCCACAATGAAACCTCACTGTCAGTTTCCATGTCATCTCCACCATACCAATGAGGCGGTGGAGACAACAACATCCCCTCTGCCATATCTCTCAACAATCCTGGCATGTCGAAAACCGCCTCCTCATACATAAAAACTACACTTTCCGGCTCTATCTCTGCCTCCGCAGCCACTGTCACTGCTGTTTCTGTTTCTGTTTCTGCCACTGTCACTGCTGCAGCTGTATTTTCTAACCTCTGCGTCAAGTCATCCCCAGAAACATCGTCCAACTCTGCTGGCCGAAATGCCTCAGCCGCCTCCAATGCTGCACGCTGAATATCCTTTGCTGCTGCCGACGCCGGAACTGGAAGCCTCCATACCGAGTCGGCAAAATTGAGACACGCGTTACGGCCGCGGAGCGCAATTGCCGCCACATCATGTGCACGCGCCGCCATTTCTACGGTAGGAAAAGTCCCAAGCCAAATCCTCGACTTCTTATTTGGTTCGCGCACTTCACATACCCATTTTCTTGAGTTCTTCCTCCTCACTCCACGGTACACTGGGTGTCTTGTTTCCTTGAACTTCTTTCTCCCATCTCGTTTCTTAGGATTCTTCGAAGCCAACATCACCTCCTCATATGACAAGTTCACCATGCAAGCATCGCCCATATATGTCTTAAAACTCTTTGTTTCTCAGTACTTTGAGTGTAATTAGCTTGTATATTGAAGTAGTAGCAGTAGATATAAGTAAGCAACGGGTTTTGTTTGTAGTTGTGTTTGTGTTTGTTGAAGGGAGTGAGAACAAAAAAGAGGAGAGTTGGACATATATATAGTATAGACGTTGGGACTTACCGACAACGCTAAGGAAAGAACTAGGAGTGTGATAAGTAGACGCGCTGATTGTGATAAGTAGACACGCTGTGAAGTGTTGTTCACCACTGCTACAAGTTACGAATGACAGTGAAAAAAGTGATGACTAATGAGCATACGTGGCTTCACATTACTTCTACTACTCATTACTTGACGTGTGATGAATGGTAGCAACTGTCAAGCTGTGTAAATTTATGTGATATTGTGCCCGTTTGGATAGCACGTCTCACTGCGTTTGCGTTTTCCCTTTTTTTTTTTTTTTTTTTTTTTTTTCTCCAGCCGCATATTGTTGACTTTTCAGCCATGAACAGTGACTTATATACTGTTCATGGGTCCCACAAACTCCACTTTTTATCAACTTTTTCATTAAAAATGGGTCCCACGGTACTATTCACACATTTAAAAATTATTTTGCTACAGTGTTTTCAGTTTCAGTTTTCAGTTTCAGCAAAAATAAGCTCAATCCAAACGGACCAATTATCACTTCTTTTTAATAAGATATTTGTAACAGTTGATTTTCATTTTTTGAGCCAAGTGAATTGGGGGTATTGTATGGTGACACGTGGAGAATTTGTCTTGTTCAGAATTTTGAGCTAAAGTGATTAGGCATAGTTTTGCCGTGGCAAAAACGTAGTATGTGTGATGTGTCATGTGTGTGAGAGTGTGTTTCTACTCTCTCTCTAGTGAATGAATATTCGGTTGTATATGGGTATCAAATTCAGCCTGACATAGTCAAGAGTCAATGTCGCAACTTTTTGTACCAATACTTGCCTGTTTTACTTTATCGTGCAACCTACTATTATTTTAAGTAGTTTGTAACTCATGTATATGGATAGATACACATAAGATATACAATAAGATGTATAATATAATTTATATATATATAATTTAAATATTATTGATAGTCATTTTTATATTTTGTTAACTCTTAAAAAAATTTTGTAAGGATATTATTAAGTATAAAATGTAAATTGTTTATGTTTTTTTTCTTTTAAATTATAGTGAAACACTTTTTTTTTTTTTCGATTCATTTATTCTAAATTTTTTGGTTTTTGTATTTAATAACTTACTTGGATGAATATTTATGATGTGGTTTCACATTTTATTCTAAAATTAAGAAAGAAAACTCTTTAAGAATAAATAATTTAGGACACATTACACAAATTGAAACTCTAATTTGAAATTTTAATTTAAGTTTCTCTTAACTTCTCCTATTATTATATATATAGATGTCTAATCTACAACATTATTTGATTCTATATTTCTTTTCTCTTCTTTCTTTCGATTAGGTTGTAATTTGTACTTACGTGCGGAAACATTTAATAATAATAAAAAATTGTCATCTCATTTTTCACATTGAGTATAATAAATGGGTCATTTGACAAAAAATTTAAGAAAATTAAAATGGACTCTTGGAGCAAATAAGACTGCAATTAGAAGCTAATTTGAATTTTGATTGTGTTTTGACTTTAATATATTATTGATTTGGACAAAGTTTAGCTACAAACATTGTTGTAACATTACAACTCTCACTAAACAAATTAACATAGTTATATATTTTGAAAATTTAACTGTTGAATTGCATGTTCTTTATGTTTTTAAAATACATGTCAAATTTCATGTCAGTCAAATCTTATTTAATTCGATTCATAGCTTATTTTTTATGTATAATTTTAGATTACAAAAACTCAAAATTGAAACATTTGATTGATAATGTTGTTTAATTTTATTGAAATTTTGCAAGTATGTAGGATATAATAAGAAAACGTAATCTAATGATGGATTTGTCAAAATTCACATCTAATAAAAATATATTAAGTAGAGTTGTAACCTTAGTCTACAACCAAGTTTGTTGTCAAACTTTGTTCTATCGCTTTTATCATATAGTGTGCTTTGTTCTCAATTTTCTAGGGATTGTCACAAACTTGAGTGATGCACAGGAAACTTTGTA
Organism: Quercus robur; assembly: GCF_932294415.1. NCBI lineage: Eukaryota > Viridiplantae > Streptophyta > Magnoliopsida > Fagales > Fagaceae > Quercus > Quercus robur. Next base: position 57,847,177 of record NC_065541.1, read on the forward strand.
TAATAATATAATACATCATCACACACATAAAAATGATCACCACTCAAAAAAATTTAAACCTTGAAAACTCACTCAACCACTAAGTTCTTGTAGAATATAAGACTATAAGAGCATACCCATCAAGGATTCTAAAAATTTTAGTATTTAAGACCCGTTTGGTACACCCACTCAAATACATGTTTTCAATTTTTAAACAATATTGCACGTATTTATATACACTTTTTTACTCACACATATTTCCATACATGTTTTCAGTTTTTAAGTGCATGTACCAAACACCCCCTAACACTTTAAAAACTTACTTTATCTATTATACCACCCCACTTTAAGATACATCAAACATCAAAACTTTTATATTTTTTACAATTTTATTTAAATAATATAAACTACGCATTAAAATAATAATAAAACAACTACACAAAAAACTATGGCAACCACCTCCTCCACCACCCCTACTTGCCATAACCACCATTGTTGCAACCACAACCCACCACAGCCACCACCACCATAAGTCACAGCACCACTGTGGCAACCACACCCCCCTGCAGGAAGAAAAGAACTAGCCACTGCATAAACACCCAACCACCACAAAAACAAAATCTCAGCCAAGCACTCACTAGTGGCTGATCTAAACCATTGCAAGAAGAAGAAGAAAAAATAACAAAGCAAAACCACAACCATCTATCAAAAACAACCAGCCATCAAAACAAAATTGTAACCCAAAAATCCAACCCACGCAATCACCGATCTCACCACCATGCCTCCAAATCAAACCCACAAATCATTGCCACCGTGACCCACCATCGAAACACATTGAAAAAAATTGGAAGCCACAGGGAGATCGATTTCAAAGAGCGAGAAAAAAAAAAGAAAAAAAAAAAAGAGGAATGGTAGGTCTGAACAGAGAAGAAGAGAGAGAAAGCTTTAAAATAATTTTTTTTTTTTTTTAAAATAAGATATAGCTATAGTAAGCTGTCAAAGATAACAGCTTACTGTAGCTAAGGTGTTATTTCATTTAGCTATAGCACCTTAATAAGATATAGGCCTTAGAGCATTCTTAACAAGGATGTCAAATGCTAAAATGCTATAATTTATACTATATTTTAGTGTTTTAGCATTTAAATTATAGCATTTTAGCATTTGACATCCTTGCTAAGAATGCTCTAAGGCCTATATCCTGAAAATAAAAAGGCTTAATGTTGACTTTGAGACTGTTTTATTGCTAGGCACAACAAGATCATATCAGTTTCAATTGTTCTTATTCGATTCTCAAATATTATTTCAATAATTTTTTTTTTTTGGTAGAAAGGGAAATATATTAAACACTAAACAGCAAATAAAGGTTCTGGACAGAGCCTGTTAACATACAAACCATTGGCATCAGCCTCCAAAATACTAGATAAGTCCACAGGCAGACTGGAAAAAACAATAAAATCACTCTCAATCAAAGTGCCTAGTTTAGCCAAGAAGTCTGCACACTTGTTCGCCTCCTTGTAGATATGTCTAAAACTCGTCTGGGGAATCCAGGTATCCATGTGCCTACAATCATCCATAATAGAAGATACAATAGTATTAGACTAAGTTTATGAGTTAAAGGCATCCACAATGGCTTTAGCATCCAATTCAGTAATAAAAAATTGAGCATGTATTTGTAAGCACAGTTGCAGTCCATCTTGGAGAGCCCATAATTCCGCCATGAAACTAGTCATATTGCCAATCCTCCTTGCAAAACCTATCACCCAATCACCCTTTTCATCTTTGATTAGTCCACCTCCACCCACTAATCTGGAGCTGCTTGCTGCCGAGCCATCAGTATTCAACGTAAGTCAGCCAATCCTTAGTTTCTCCCATCTAATGCTCTTTAAAATCATCCTTTTGGTGGCCAGAGAGTTGTTCGCACAGGAAAAATACTTCGAGGCATGTTCAACAATTTCTTTGGCCAAGTTAGGATTTGGATTTTTATTTTTGAAAATGCATAAGTTCCTATCTTTCCAAAGCAACCAAATACCAAATAGAAAAACATGATTCCAAGGAAAAGGACCTGATCTATGGTGGATATTAGATGTGGCATTGGTATTTAACCATTCTTGAAGACTCAAGGTGAAAAAATTAGAGTTGTCTGCCCACCTTCCTAGTTGGTGCCACACAACTTTACTCAAGGGACAATCACACAGCATGTGCAAGATGGATTCTATTTCACGATGGCATCAAGGGTAGCAGACCTCGACTTGCAGCCCTCTAGCTAATAAGCACTGGTTGAGGTCTGCATTCCTTGAATTCAGCCTCTGAGGGTTACAATACTTCATTTTAAGAACCTTAGCCCATGGGGCCTTATCCTCAGTATGGAATCTCCAATTCAGTTTTGCTAGAAGTGCTGTATTTCTTCTTTTTGCTATTTGAATCCCCAATCCCCCTTCATCTTTAGGTCTTGTTACCTTTTTCCAACCCACCCAGTGCATTTTCCCCTTATTTTCAGTTGATCCCCACAAGAAATTCTTGTTGACCCTATCAATCCCTTCCAACACCTTACCAAGCAGCAAGTTGCTTTGCATAATATATGCTGGTATTGCTGAAGATGAAGCTTGAATCAATACTGCTCTCCCAACCATGGATAGAAGGTTGGCCTTCCAACCCACAAGCTTACTTTTTTTTCTTTTCTTTTTTTCGGTTCGGGCAACATGATACTTGATAGGTTCTTGAACACATCTAGTAGGAGAATATTGCGAAGCTAGCTAGCCTCCCTCATGCTAGAGATTCTCTTAAAGAAGCTAGCTAGCCAGCATATTGAAGCTCAAGCCAACAAACACAATTAACCGGTATCATTTTTTTGGTATTCTTGAATTTTTTATACTAGACTTGTTACCATATTAAATGTGTCATTATTTTTAATGTTTTGTTTATAAAATCTTTATTAGTAAGGAAGAATGATGTTGAATGAAACAACAGTACAGACTCCATGCTTCGACTTTTCTTTTTACTTTATCCTTTAGGCTTTTCTTTTGCCAGATTTCTGACACACCTCTTCTCTCTCTATTTATTACAACAAGAATCTATAATTTTTCTCCCTCTCCCTCTAAGAATTGGGAGCTTTGTGGCCTAATTTTGTTTGATGACTCTTCCCTTTTCAGCTGAACTAGTATGCAAGACAAAAATGTATGGTTTTTTTTTTTTTTTTCTTAGAAATTTGAAAGAAAGAATAAAAAAAAATTAAAAAAAAAAACATTTGAGTAACTTTCTTTCTTAGATTTATGTAAATGCCCCAAAAGGGTAGACTAAATATTAAAGTACAAACTTATTTTGCAAATATATCCAGAATTTGGACAATATGGAAAACAGAATATAATTCTTTTGTACAATATGGCTTTTGCCATATCCAAACACTAAAACTACAGCATTTTTCTTGGGCTCCTTCAATTCAACACTAGTCATACTTGCTCGCCTTCATGGCATTAGCTCCAAAATATGATTTTCCCTAGCAGTACTCCTCCTCCCCCCCCCCCCCCCCCCCCTTTTAACATTTTCCCTATAACACCACACTTAATCAAAAACAATAAGCATGGAAAATAAAAACTCGTTTCCTAATAAGCAACTATTCTATATGCTAAATTAAGCTGCTTTTTTTTTTTTTTTTGGGAGAAGTTACTAAATTAAAATCAATACTACTAAGCTTGTTTTTACTCTAAAGATTCTTTAGAATTTATTATTAGTTAGAAAGGATGATGTTGAATCAAACAGCTGGTTATGATTGTTTAATGGAATTAATATTAATGAAATTAAAAGTTTGAGATGAAGGTGACTAATAATGGCATTCTGTGGTTTTGCCCCCCCTCACTAAATAAAGAAATCCGCGTATGTTTAGTTGATGTTATGAACACTGGTTTGGTGTTCATTTCAGTTATTCTATTAAAATAAAATATTTTAGTACTGGCTTATTTTGTTATATAGTTTTGTGATTTACCCTTTTATATATATATATATATATGAGATTAAATTTCATAAGGATGTAGGGTAAAACTCATGTTTTACCTCTCAAATCTTAACATGCCACATCATCTTATTACATATTTAAGAATAAGCAAAATCACACCCAATCAATTCTAATATCCATATATAAATCCAACCAAATTGGGAGTTTATTGAGATATTATTAGGTGTGGTAGGATGTATTGAATTTTAAGTAAAATGTTGATGTGGCAATCACTTATTGGATATTGTACAATATGGGTTTTACACCCAATCCTTACCAAATTCGGACTCTCTCTCTCTCTCTCTCTCTCTCTCTCTCTCTCTCTCTCTCTCTCTCTCTCTCTCTCTCTCTCTCTCTCTCTCTAATAATAATAATAAGGGATATTTTGACCATAGAAATTTTTTTAACTCTTTTAACCGTTAGGCCCAATAAGATTTGTTGGGCTTGAGCCCTCCATCGATGTAGAGATGTTTGTCGGGCCTGAAGCCCATTTTGACCTAAGGACCACAAGGACACCTTTCATACCATCACTCCTATAGCTTGTCGGGCCTAAAAATAAATTGGAAAGATGATGAACATATTGACGGATTGGCAAGGACACCGACAGGGTGACAAGCATATCGATGGGTAAGAATACTTGCCCCCCACGCTATTAGCATGTTCCCCACTCATGCATCCCTATATGGAAAGAACCTGCACACCACGTCTAAAAACCCTACTAAACATTCATATCTTCCCAGTATGGGAAGTAAAAACCCTAAGATCTTGGGGCCTTAACTCCATATCTTCTCTACAAGGAAAGAGCTTGCATTCAAGGGATTTTGGTTAGCTCTACACCACTATTTAATCTCCAAGTATCCATCTCTTCAAGGTACATGAAATTTCTTAACTTTCACACTTTTGAGTTTTTGGAGATTCTTCTATTGCTAACTTAACATTTGGAGGGTTTTTGGTCGGCACCACATAGGTGCTCTCCGTAGGTTCTTTGTTCTATTTTTCTTTAGGTATCCTAATTGGTGCACGTGTGAACAATCAACTTACTAATGATTTTGTGTATCATCCAAAATATATATATATATATATATATATATATATATATAGATTACATGTGGGATTCTCAACCAAAAAAAAAAAAAAAAATATGGCTATATATTAAGCCAAATGATATAAATTGTTGATTATTTTAGATACTATAAATTGTTGAATTTAATAGTGTTTTAGAAAATAAAATCATAATAGAGTGATTATATCAGTTACTTAGAAAAAAAAAATTCCAATTTGAGGATTTTATTATAAATTAGGAAATATGTTGGCTCTTTATAAGGAAGCCTCCAAGAAGCTCCATTCCCAAGTCCCACCACTTATCCACATGCTGACATTGCTTTTTCCACTATCACATTCTAATCCAATTAATGCTTTTTTATTTCCAGAGCACTCCAGTCATCAAACTTTAGCTGTATGAAAGTTCCAGAGCAGAGACGCTTGATTTGAAGAACCAAGATGAGAGTTTCAGTCTTACAGATGGCAGCACTTGAGCTTCGTCCACTGCCTCTCCACTTCTTCTTCTTCTTCTTCTTCAGAACATTTTATTTTATGGTAATGTGTTCACACTTCATCTCAAATAGGAGTTCTCCTTTAATTTTTTTATAATCACCTCCTTATTTTCACTCATCAAACACAAAATCTAATTACTTTATTAGAGTATTAGCAATGGACTAGTCACCCAGTTCAACTAAAGTTTGATATAGCTAAAACCCAAAACGGATTATTATTTCTGTTGGTGTAAACAAATGCTACAAAAAATTCTTTTGTACAGTATGACATCGCCATCTCCAACTTTTCCCTCACATCACACTGCAGCATTAAGCTATAATATTACTAATAACAATCAAATTGAATAACTCCACAATGAAACCTCACTATCAGTTTCCATGTTATTTCCACCGTACCAATGAGGTGGTGGAGGCAACAACATCCCCACTGCCATATTTCTCAACAACCCGGGCATGTCGAAAACCGCCTCCTCATCCATAAAAAACACACTTTCCGGCTCTATCTCTGCCTCTGCCTCCGCAGCCACTGTCACTGCTGCAGCTGCATTTTCTAACCTCTGCGTCAAGTCATCCCCAGAAACATCGTCCAACTCTGCTGGCCGAAATGCCTCAGCCGCCTCCAATGCTGCACGCTGAATGTCCTTTGCTGCTGCCGACGCCGGAACCGGAAGCTTCCATACCGAGTCGGCAAAATTGAGACACGCGTTACGGCCGCGGAGTGCAATTGCCGCCACATCATGTGCACGCGCCGCCATTTCTGCGGTGGGAAAAGTCCCAAGCCAAATCCTCGACTTCTTATTTGGCTCGCGCACTTCACACACCCATTTTCTTGAGTTCTTCCTCCTCACTCCACGGTACACTGGGTGTCTTGTTTCCTTAAACTTCTTTCTCCCATCTCGTTTCTTAGGATTCTTCGAAGCTAGCTTGACCTCCCCGTATGACAAGTTCACCATCTGAGAATTGTCACTCTCTGACCCTGAGGACGAAATATCAGACCCCGTTAGGTACTGTGGGTCTGAGAAATGTCTCAAAGCATCCATGTATGTCTTAAAACTTTTTGTTTCTCAGTACTTTGAATTTAGTTAACTTGTATTGAAGTAGTAGCAGTAGATATAAGTAGGCAAAGGGTGGTGTTTGTGTTTGTGTTTGTTGAAGGAGTAAGAACTAAGAAGAGTGAGAGTTGCACATATATATATATACGTTTGGACTTATCCAAAGCCCTAAGGAAAGAAGTAGGAGTGTGATAAGTAGACACGCTAAGTGTGATACGTAGACACGCTCAGTGAGATAAGTAGACACGCTAAGTGTGATACGTATACACGCTCAGTGAGATAAGTAGACACGCTCAGTGACGTGATGTTCTCCACTGTTTCAAGAATTTGAAATGGAAGATATTTGTAAAGCAATGCTTGCTGGAATACAAAATTTTAGTAGCTTTTGTGGTATTGTATGGTGACACGTGGAAAATTTTGTCCTGTTCAGGATTTTGAGTTAAAGTGATTGGGCATAGTTTTGCCGTGGCAAAAACGTAGTAACTGTGGTGTGAGTGACAGGTGTGTTTCTTTTTTTCTTTTTTGTGGGAAAGTGTGTTTCTTTTTCAACATAACATATGATCAACACTTGCCTGTTTTACTTTATTTTGCAACCTAGTATTATTTAATTTATTTTTAATGTCTAATTTGCAGCTTTATTCGATTTTATATTTCTTGTCCCTTCTTTCTCTCAGTTATGCTGTAACTTGTGTTTACGAGCAGAAACATTTAATAATAGTAATTGTGAATTGTCATCTCGTACTGAGTATTATAAATGGATTATATAACATTAAAATTAAGAAAATTAAAATAGACTCTTGGAGCAAATAAGATTACGATTAGAAGTTAATTTGAATTTGATTGTGTTTTGACTTTAATATATTATTGATTTGGACAAAGTTTTTGCTACAAATTTAGTTGTAACTTAAGGTTCTCTCATTAAACAAATTAAACAAATTAACATGATTACATATTTTGGCATTTTAATCGTTAAATTGCATGTTCTTTATATTTTTAAAACAAATGTCAAAATTCATGTCAATCAGATACTATTTATTATTCGATCCATAAACTTATTTTTTATATATAATTTTAGACTACAAAACTCAAAATTGAAACATTTGATTGATGGTGTAGCTATTAATATCTTGGATTTTATTGAAATTTTACAAGTATGAAGAATATAATAAGAAAATGTAATTTAATGATGGATTAGTCAAAATTCACATATAATAAAATAAATATTAAATAGAGTTGTAACCTTAGTTTACAAAAAAAAAAAAAAAAAAAAAAATTGTCACTTTGTTGCCATTATTCTATTGATTTTATTATATAATGTGCTTTGTTTTCAATTTTCTAGGGATTGTTGCAAACATGAGTGATGCACATGAAATTTTGTATAGTGGTATAATACATCATCAAACACATAAAAATGATCACCACTCAAAAATATTTAAACCTTGAAAACTCAATCAACAACTAAGTTCCCGTAGAAATTTTGGGGGTCATATTAAGAATCAGAAAAACTCACCCCATTTCATGCAGTATGGTAGTCAACCGCACTACTATTACAATAAGTTCTAATAATATTTGGCACTCTTTTTGTTTTGTTGGGAATGAATTACCTTACAGAATCAGCTTATTGTGACATTATATGTTACAAGACTCAGCTTTGTGCATTGAAAGACAATGGTACAGTTGAAGTATGGGACTTTGACTTGCCTACTCTTTTTACCACAAAGATCATGAGCTTTAGACTAGTTATTATAGATTTAGATGGCAAAGAATTCCCAAGAGACAAATTTTCAACTCAATGTTACTTGGTGGAATCAATGGGAGATCTTTTGCTTGTCAATTGGTTTATTGGGAACTTTGTTAATTCAAAGGGGTAGCAGTTGATAAGAGTGACCTTGATACGTACCGAAGATACACAACCTTTGATTTGTCCTTTCAGAAACAAAGGGATTTCATGTTTTTTTTTTGGTAAATAAAAAATGGGGGATTTATGGTTATATTACACCCCCGGACAGGGCGCCAGGCGAATCGAATTTATGGTTATTGCCTGTGCGGGATTTTAACCCCACTAAGGATGCCCACCAACGGACTCCTGTGGGTAGCGGGACTCGAACCGAGGTGTGTTGCATGAAGCGCCCGAGCCTTACCCACTCAGCCAAGCCCCCGTTGGCAAGGGATTTCATGTTTATAAGCTAGGTTCTTCGGAACACATGGGAGAAGGTGGAAAGTTTAGGTGGTAGGGTCATATTTTTGGGTGGAAATCACTCTGTCATTGTCCATTAAGGATCTTCAAGGGTGTGAATCCAATACTGTTTACTACACTGATGATAATTGGGACCAGATGAATGAAGATCACTTGTATGGCGATCATGATTGCGGCATGTTCAACTTGACAGATGGAAGTTCGAAGACATAATATCAATGTGATTTTGGGAGGATAGATCCACACCCTTTTGGTTAATTGCTACTAGGTGCTGAGATGTGATTCATATGAAATCTTTGGTGCATGCTTAGTATAGTTTTTTCCTACTATGTTCTAGAGTTAGAAAACTTATTTTTATTTTCTATGATTACTTGTCTATTTGATTGAATTTTGTGGTTTATGAAATTTTTTGTTGTTGATAATTGTGGTTTATGAAAAGCTATATTCACGTGGTTTACTACATTTGATTCTGTTTTTTTTTCTAAAATAAGGAAAATCCATGCAATGAATGAAGAAAGTATAAAGAAAGGAAAAATGTTAAGACCACATAAAATTCCACAATTTTTGCTACAACTCGCCACTTAGTGAGTTGTGAGTGATAGAGGTGTAAAGGTGACAGCTTGTCACATGGCAAATTGTGACAAAAGTTGTGGAACTTTATGTGATCCTAGCATTACTCATAAAGAAAGTATTTTCAGCATTGAATTTTATTTTTTTATTTAATAATAGGGATAGGAGACTGGTGAGATTTGTATCCCATTGTCCAAGCACTAGGTATCTCTTAAACCTCAATAGAAATCCAAGAATCTAGAGAATGGGGGAACCATATTAGTCTCCCTATTTATGCCTATTTATGTGAGAAACATTCCAAAAGAACAAAGCAAACTCCCATTGTATTGACCCCTGACCCAATTTGGAACATTGAAATTGGCCATGGAAAATTTATCCATCCTATTTCTGCAAAAAGACATAAGAAATACTCCATGTTTGAAGAATTGCAGAAAGGGAAGGTTACATTTTCAAGATAAAATCAAGTGTCAAGTATCATTTTCAAGAAGCTAACCTCTACAGGAACCTTTTTTTAAACCTCCCACCTATTGTTTTTCAAAAGGATTTCCTACTTCGCACTAGACAAAGCACCATTACCCTGCCTACAATATCAATATGTACATATAAGAGGCACATTCTCAAGTTTGGTTTAACAATGAGACATTAAAACCTGAGCACAGAATTTTGGGCTATTCTTTGGATTCAATCAACAACTTTATGAGTCCTTTGTTCAAACTGCCAATCATATCGTAAGAGCGACAATTGTCTGCAACTGCTAAAATATAATGCAATGCACTGAAGTTAAATCTTAACAACTGTACTTTTATCGTGAATTCTTGCTCCTAAGTCCCAAAATAGGAGATGTATAAAACTAAAAGCCCTACTAGAAATGAAGACAAGATTGTAGAATAATCCTTGTTACTTGAAAGGAGAAGTGGTATAATTATAAAAGTTATTGAATCAAACTTAGGCTTCATTTACATTACCATACTACAAGAAGACTGGCAGACCATGCAAAAATTTATTTTGACCTGCATAAATTAACATGGATTCCACAGAAAAATATAGAGTGATCAAGACCAAGGGAAAAGAAGCCAGTACGAGAAAACAGACATTGAAAGATAAAAACTAAAAAATCAAATATAACTAAGGAAGACAATGAGGATCAAAAGTTCAATGATCTAATGTCTAAATATAATTACAAGATTAACTAAACCAGAAACAAACAAATTGACTAGCTAGTTTTCAGAAGGGGATCAAAAATAGATGAAACAAAAGCTTTTTTTTCTTTTTCTTTTTTACATTTATTTCATTTTAGAGAATGAAATTCAATCTCCCTATCCACCATTTTCATGGTTTTCTCCTCCATTCACAACTGGTTCTGTTGATGGTGGTGGTGCTTTGGAATTATTGTGGGGTTCTGATGCATTAGTATCGCAGGGCTTTGACTTTAGTTTGCCAGCAAACCTTTTTAAGACTGTGTTCCAACTCCCCTTTGTATTCGCCAGCCTGTCAATCTCCTGTTTCATGCTAAAGCATTCTTTCTCAAGCTCGGACACCCGGTCCCTCATGTCATCAACTGTCACAAGGTGGTTCAATGAGTTGCCTGCTTGTATAGGGGCATCACTTCTAGCCAGAGCAAGATTCCCACTGTGATTTTGTGAGTTCTCAAGGTTGTCAGAGACAAAGAACCAACCAGCAACAGAGGTGCGGAGCCGAAGTTGTTCAAAAAATAAAACTTGGACAATGACACGAAGAGGCAACCTCTCGTTCTGGGCTGCATGGGTGCTGGCTTCCAAGGAGAGCTTCTGGCAATTCATGAGCCTACAGATTTGTTCCTTTTCAGAGTCTGTTAGCCAGGGATGAGCCTGAAGTTGAGATACACATCAGTTTTCTTAGGCAAAGCAGGAAGAAATCTAGTGTGCATTGGGAAGTAACTTCGAAGAAAAAGAAACCAGCTCTTCTAGTATATTATAATGTAACTGACTCCAATGAACTTGACAATGAAATGAGTTCTCAACACAATTCATAGTGATATTGTAATTCCACCATGAAAGCATCATGTCCAGTGTAAATAAATAAAATTTCTTGCTAAAGAAAGAACAATATGCCCAAGCACCATATCTGCAATGCTACTTATCCAAAACATGAACTAAATAATATATAGACATGGTAAGACTAAAGCAGCCATTTTTATGGCGATTAAAAAGTTGGCTCTCCTTTTGAACTATTTCCAAAAATATACCAAAATTGAGTATAGTGGTGTGAGTGAACGTGAAGACAAGCATTCCAAAATGAGTAATTTTCAAACTTGCAAGCAGATCTAAGGAGAGATAAGTGACAGTAAAATCATTCCAACACAAGAAAGGCATAAATGCTCCATTATAAACTAAGTTATCAGAAAACGTTGAAACTATTTCGGAAACTTCTAGCCTTTAACCAAGATGACCAGAACCAAAAAAGTTTTTGCAAGGAAAATCATCAATGAGATGAAGCGAATGTGAACATTCATTTACCTTGAGGAATATATCAATTGCACGGTAGATTCCATCATCTATAGGCCTGGCATAATCAGGGATAGCAGCAGCAAGTGACTGAAATTTCAGTACCTTCAAGTTAACATCAGGTGCCACCTCAGCTAGATAACCATCCACGAGATTAGCCACCATTGTCATTGGGGTCAGTGAATGGGAACCTCCCATTAACTGCCCCTCATCTACAATAGAATTAGAATTAGGATCAACAGGCTCATGATCCGCCAGCATGAAGTGATCAAGAATTCGCTGAACACAGTCAATATCATAAAGGGTCTCCACTGAGTACCCCATATTTGGTATAAGAAGATCTTCAAGAGCTGCTTGATCCAACTGAGCACCAACCCTTTTCTCTAAATTCTCACGACATGATGGGCTAGCATGTAATATCATTGACGTTCGCAAAAGCCTAAGGAGGAAGTTGGTTGGTATGATACCTTTTTCATTAGGTAGTATCTCCACAATATCTTCAAAGATTTTTCTTTGATTTACATCATATGGGGCAGATATGGTTGATCCTGCACGGTTCCCATTTTGGAAGCTTGATTGTCTACCCAACAAGGGAAGATGCCTCTTTGCATAGTAGACAAGGGACCCAGAAATTCTCTCCGGCTTCATGCCTCTCGATCCAACAGCAAGAATCAATCTTTTATAAAGAGGTAGTCTAAGAAAGGACACATCCTCATACCACCAATCTTCACTCACAGGATGAGGCTTAGTTGCTGTGCGTATTCCATTCCAAAATACAGTCTCATCTGGGCTTTGCACAGCACTCCGTCCTGACATTGGCCAACTAAACAAACTTGGATCTGCACAAGCTTTTATTGCCAAGGAATTAATGCATCTTGTAACAATATGAAGCTCTTCTGCAAGTGGTAGAACCTCTTCACAAGTTTCAAGAGCTTTAATTGAGTCTGTCCAGTAACCAAAAATCTCATTAAAAAAATTTTCAGTTTGCAAGATGAGATTTCCCTCTCCATATTCTTCAGTCATCCGAAAATACTCGGCTGCACACCTGAGACTGACTACATTTAATGCAGTGAGCTCTATTTTTACACCATAACAGAACTTGGCTACAAGCAGAAAGGTTTTGGCTCCTCCAGGTATGTCATGGAGCTGCAAAGTACACTTCTTCTCATCCTCTCCAGAAAGCTCCCCGATAAGGTTTTCTAGAACTCCGCTTCTGGACAGCAAGGGAAACTGCCATGTATTCCAAGAAAGGGAGGAAATGTTGTTTGATGAGTAAACAAGAAATAAAAACTAATGTGTAGAAATGTCCCAGAATACATAAGATATGCACACTGTCTATGTCTTATACAAGATTTAGGAAGCAAGGTTGCTTTTCACTTCCCGAAAGGCAAGACTGAATTACAAGGCAATAGTATCACAATTGAAAAAAATTATATACATAATAGGAAAATAACATGATAGAGAGCTCCATGTTCATATTTTTCATACATCCCAAATTACCAGAAGTCCAATATTAAGCTTCTATTTGGTGGGCATGACTTTAATAAATTCATCTAAATAAATCTAATGGATAAATCAATTTTTTGTGATCATTTTCAAATTTCAGTTTTTATCATCAATTTTTTTACAAATAAAGACTCCCAAATAGTTGCAAATAGTAGATCTACAAAAATTCCCTCTTTATATCCATCAAAGAAATTCATGAATTAGATATGAGCTAAGAGCTCTCTCTCTCTCTCAACGAATTTTGAATCACAAAATAAAACAATTAAATGCAGACAAGATAAAATCTCAGTAATGAGAACCAGCTGCTTTTGATTGTTTCCAGTTGAACCTTACACTTAAGGGAATTTCAAGGCACAAAACAAGCAGCCAAAAAGGAACAGAGACTTAAGGTTCTATAAACCATGGTGTCTAGACATGTAGATGGCATAAATAATGACAAATTAAGTCATGGGGCAGAAGGCTTGGCCAAGTAAAATACACCTTGTGGAGATGGAAGGTTGTATCTCCAACTTCAATGATGATATCACTAGGAAGCCCAGTCGAGCAAAGCCTGCAAAAGAGAATTTGGCTTAAAAGAAATCTGAAACAGAACTGACCAAATATTACTCAAAGAGGTGACATCAACACAAAAATGATTAGAAAATCAGCATGCTGTAACAATTCAGAGGTAGGAACCACACTTGTAATGTAGCAGCAAGGTAACTATAGATCATATGTCATAATGATACAACCAATAATCAATTGGTAAAATATTATTTAATCCTTTTTCATTCTTGTAATAGCAGGAACCATTGTAATCACACATATCTTGTTACTATTTATTAATCAGGAATGAAAAGTTTTCTGTTAATCTTCTATGAAGAATTAAAGATACTATTATCCAGTTCGGTTAGTTATGATTGTAGGGACCATTTCAAGCAAGCGTAGATTCAGTTGACAAACATAAATGAACATATTCCTTTATCAACTCTCATTCTAGTTATCGAAGAATGACTATCAAATAATCACTTAAGAGTTAATCTTGTATGAAGAGCAGGTGCATAACTGGATGCAAATAGCTTTACAATTTTAACCATCAAATACTCTATTCATGATAAGTGATTGTAATGCTTGAGAAAGCAATATGTGTTTCCAGAAACCTTAAAAGTTCAAGCCAACAATGAACAATCAAAGACTTCTTAAACTATAGCAGAATTAATTGCATACTCAAGTAGGTTACAAGATAATTCAGGATACATAGTACCGTTTTGGCATTACTGTAGGAAGTAGAGCTTTAACAGTATAGCTTTTGCAATATAGAGTTTTGAAAAGCATTTTACCATTTTTGAGTTTTTGACTAAGAGTAGTGTTTATTACACACTACTTGTTGCACACACTAAATTCACGTTTTCTGTGCAATTCTTGCATGTGTAACAAGTATTAGTGCTTTAAAGTTTTGAATATATAAAGCATGAAGAATGTATTGTAAAACTTTTTCCTAAAAGCTCTAAATTTCAGCTTTAGTCTTAAAGTTGTTTTCAGCTTAAGGCTCTTAAAGCACGTTTTTGGTAGTGGGTTACTACCAGACACACCCATAATTTAGATCTGTTGCCAAATTTTCCTAGTCTGACTACACAAAATTAAAACCCCATTAGAGGGGCAGTGCCACATTCCAATTATTAGAGGTCAAAAAGTGCCATTATATAGTTTCAAAACCCACTCATACTTTTACCATTGTCCATTAAAAGCAAAGAAATATAAATCTCTCCCCATGAGCCCAAGGTCCGTCCTTTACAGCCTCACTCATCCTTTGAAACCCTTAGACTAATAGAAACACACCTCTTCTCACCCATTCCATTCATCACTAGTGCTCTTCTAAATGTCTAAAGACTCTAAACCAACTTGATTTGCATATTTTATCACCTACTGGGTTACTATTAGAACAACAGATAAGGCTTCCTAATTAATCTGTCTATAAAAAGACACAAAATCCAGTCCTAGAAGTGCAGTTTACACGCAATGTACATTACTGACAATTCAATGAGTTCACACAGAGTTAACAATGGTGGTGACAAAACTGAGAGACTACAATCACTGAACTTAAATTACAGGTAAAATCAAAATTACCAACCATCCTATCCTCAATATTAGTAATGTAATTTATTGATTAATACATAGAACCTTTAAAGGGTTTCCAAGAATGAAACCCAATTGGGTACATAAGCTATTAAGTTCATAAAGTTAAAGCATTCACAGTAACCATTCCCAGAAGTTTTGGATTTCATAATGCCAAACAAAACAAACCCATCACGTAATATCAAGTATTATCACAGAAACACAATTTTGAATTACAATTATAACAAAGAACATAAATGACTGACCAGGATTGGCCTTCAAGGTGAAAGACTTCGGTTTTGGATCCCAGTCTAATGCACGCCATGTTATATTACTCAACTACAGTTTAGTTACCATGGAAAAGAGCGAGCTTGCTGCAGTGAATAAGAGAACAATGACACACACCACTGAGGATAATGATGAAATGGGCACAATGGCTTTTGTGTTTTGTCTTTTTCGTTTTTTGTTCTCTCCTCTCTCTCTCTCTCTTTCTCTTTCTCTCTTTGGAGAACTAAGATGGTCCCGAGTCTAAAGGCAAATCTAGGAGAAAAATCAGTTGCTGCTGTTACATGAAAAAGGCAGTGTTTGGGGGGTTTTGAGTTTTTAGCAATTAATATTTATCTTACGTTGGAAGTGTAACACAACTGTATCTGTTTGTATTTAATAATTGTATCCTAGGAAATTTAGATTTTAGTCCAAGCCAATTTGTATATATTACAGTTATAACTAAGGTTATCCATTTAAAGCATTTTGACCTGGTGAATGTGCTCGTGATAATAGGAACGGTCCAAGCTCACCTGATTTTTTTTTTCTCACAAATTGTTGGTTAAGAAAACATTGTAGTCCATAGACTTAGAAAATTTTGCTTCTCGAAACAAAAAATAAAAAATTCTTCAACCAAAAGTATTCACAAGGTTTCCAAGAAATACAAAGTACAAAAATGGCACAAAGTCAAAAATTGGGTTTAAAGTCAAATAAAGTTTATGTTGTCAGAAGACCATTATAGACCTCCACGTTCGAAGGTTACCATTTCTTTAAATCACTCGTTAATACTGTAACTTCTATTCTTGTTCATAAAAAAATTTAAAAAATAAAATAAAATAAATTCTATTCTTGGGTAATAAAAAATGACAATTTTTTTTTTTATACAAAATAGAAATTTTATTCTAATTTTATCTATATATATATATATGTGTGTGAAACTCTCTCTTAAAAACTTGAATCCGAATCTTACACTTATATTCTACAAGCAATTATATCTATAAAGTGGTTATTACAATAAGAATGATGATCACTGAGAGCTTAAGGTGAGAATAGACACCAATAGCTCCAGCACGCATGCAAAATAACAAAAGCTTTTTAGACTGGGAGCCACTGACTCTTGTCTGCATGCCCACAGATTTGTCAGTTTCTTAGTACGAGTGACAAAAAAAAAAAAAAGCTCATGGCAATGAGAGCCTGCAGTCATTTATAACTGGATGCAGAGCCTTTAGCATTAGAGCCACTACTTCTGTGTCCAATTTAATCTCCAACAACTCTGCACCCATGTTAGATGACCATGTTAATATTGTAATTTTCTCTTCTTTTTTCAATGTGAAGTTGTTCTTATAGTTGAGGATGGGAGAGACCTAGTAGTAATTCAATTGGCTGAGTAACCAATACAGATGACAAAAATGTCTTGTCATATCCCATTTTGTTTTGTGTGAATTTTTCCCCTCTCAAATAGGTGACTGACGGGGGATAGGTTTTATACTTTTACTCACTCTAGTGTAGGTCTTAAGCCCCTGCTTGTCCCAAATTCCTAAAATTGTAGTATGATATATATATATATATATATATATAAAATTTTACATTCTTTCTCCATTTCAAAAAAGCCCCAAAAATATTGAGCTAATAGAAATCCAACACAATTAAAACCTTAAATTGTTTATTAAAAAAAATTTATGAGTGTGCTATAAATGTACCAAATAATTATTAACAACCAATTTTTCTAACAACTTGTAAAAGATATATTAAAAAAAAATCTAAATACAAAAACTATGATAGCAATTTTGCATATCAAAAAGTAAGAATGATTTTGAAATTAAAAAAAAAAAAAAAACATAAAAAGTTGGATAATTAATATTTAAATATTTAAAAAATCACTAAAAATTTATCGCCATAGGCCCTAAGTGTATTGAGTCAACTTTGCTTTCCTTGTCTCACGTCACCTTTACTAGCCTTGTCCCATATCCTCACCCTGAATGCGTGTGTGTATATAATTTATAGGTAAATAGTGGGGGTTTGAATTACAAATATCAAATACCAAAGCAAGGTGTCAATACCACCGTAAGATATCACTTAAACCCCACATTTAATTATTTAATATACAAATTCAATTATTTATACATATTTTATTATCCCTTAAAAGCACTTATCTTTCTCTCTCTCTCTCTTAGCGCTCTCACATTTTTGTCTCTCTCTCTTAGTCCATGTGACAAGGCAAAAGAACATTGGGCCAACATTAGGCTTTATTTGAAGGGGACAAGACACCTTTGATCTGACCTTGTCTCACCTCGTTGCTCTCTTGAATTCTTAAAGCTAGTAAAGTTGCTTACCCAATTTGCTAGTTGGGCCTTTAGGCAAGGTGTAAATGGGCTGGTTGGGCCATCATGGCCTCTTCTTTATAATTGGTCAATTCTGAGCCCAGCCCAAAAGAGGCATATAGGTCCTCATAGAGAGTCATCAGTCTTCACAGCTCGTCAACTGTGTCTGTGAAGGAGAAGAATAGCCAAGCCATGGAAGCTCAGCTCAGTGTCCGAGCGATCCTTCTTCTCTCTCTCTTATCGCTTCTCTCACTTCTCGCCAGATCCTCCTCCTCCTCCGTCTCTCATGACATTCAGATCGTCAACGCCGAGCGCAGAGTATGCTTCCAATTTCTCCCTAAACTTTTTCATTCCAAATTTCAAAATTTTCTTCGTTTTTTGAATTATTAGGGTTTCGAATTTCGACTCATTTCATTCAATTCCGAATTTATTCTTGTTAGCCATTTCGATAATTTTATGAGATCTTGATTTTCTAATTTAGGTTCGTCTTCATTGTTTGTCTGGTTAAAAACATTTCACAATCAGAATTTGAAATACAGATTTTAAGTGAATTCAAGCTCTGTTTGGTTTCCAATAAAATTAGGACAGAAAAATAGAAAGGAAATAATTATGGTGACGATACTTTATTAGGCATTATTCAAAACATAATAATTCAAATTATGAGAATGCAAAAAACTCCTCTCAGCTAAAGCCTAATTCAAATTATTTGGCTCATTTGAGCTTAAATTTAATACCTTTGAGATATTGATTACTTCCTTGGATATTCTTGATATTTAGAAAGAAATATCTTTGTTCATCACATCTGTATTCATAGTATTGTTCTTATTTCTCAATTTGCATTGTATTTCTGGGATATTTACCTAGGATGCATGGACACTTCATTTAGGTGCTGTACCTGTGTCATATATATGTGTCGTACCTGTGTTGTGTAATGGCGTCCTATTTGCCATATCAGGTTATAATTATCACTCATGTCGCCATATTGTACCCATACTGTGTGCATCCTAGATATTTACTCATAACCCACTGGGTGCGTTTATAACTTTTTCAATCAAAACCAAATGAGCAGTGTTCATTCTTATGTTGATAATGACGAGATATGGATATATGGGCGTGATTTTCTGATTGATTTGTACTAGAATTTCCTTCTTTTTCTTCACTTTTTGCTATGAATGGCAATGCTCCTTTTTATATTACTGTCACCACTAATTTTGCTGGTCATGCTTGCAGATTGACTTGACTTCTCACATTGTTAAGGTTTTCCTAACCTTGAAGGTATTTCTTTCTAATGCTTATTAATACATGACTACTTTTAATTTGAAATACCAAGGTGCCAAGAAGGTGTTTGTTGAATTGTTGAAATTGTACTCAATGGGTGGAGAAGTTTAAAGCTTTGGTTTTGTGTATGTCTTTTTCATGATCTGAAAGAATGTATATTTTAGATTTACTTTTTATGCCCATATAAAACTTTCTCCTGATAGCTAGAATTAAAATTAAGTTTTGATGTCACAAAAACTTTTAAATTGTAAAGCTAAAATTGACAAAATCTCAATCAAATTTTTATAATTATTCATTTGAATTTCTGCATTTTCTGTTTGGTTTCTTAAATTCTACACTTCATCCCCATAGACTTGTACTTTAAAGGTGGGGAGAGGTTAAGGCTCTAACCAGAATCAAATTATAGTTCCCAATCCAATTTATGTAGGTTAAGGGTTATGTAATTACCTTTTTATATTTCTGAATTCATTTAAAAGGTCTGTTTTCTCTCTGTATTGAGAGAGAGAGACAGAGACAGAGATTTCTGCTGTAATCTTCTACTATCTTGAATTTCTCTGTCAGCCAACCTCAAATGAATAAAAATTATAAAATAATATCGCCAAGTTTATGGCTAGATGTTGGCCCAATTTGATTTAGGGGACCTGTTTAAACCAGAATCTTGTAAATTGGTCTGAACTTTGAAGTCATAGTCTTAGTAAGCATTTGTTAAGTTATTGAAAATATTTATGTATTTCTACCTTTTGTGCTAGAAATTGCAAATGTGTTTGGTGCATCTATTTGACTGATGGATTTTTATTTTTACTTTTTTCAGGTTGAAAACATTGGGTCATCTCCTGTTTCAGATATATATCTTGCATTTCCTCCAACGCAAGTTGATCATCTAGCGCTTGTCAAAGCTGCTGCAACTGTTGGAAAACGGAAGAAGAAAAGTTATTTGCCCCTTGAGGTAAACCCAACTGAGCTACCTGATGCGCCAAATGGAACCAAGTATTTCTCTATATCTTTGGTCAATCCATTAAGTGCGGGTGAAACTTTAACAATAGAAGTGCTTTACATATTGACACATTCTCTAGAACCATTTCCAGTTGAAATAAGTCAGTCAGAATCTCAGCTGGTCTATTATCATGATAGTGCAATAATTTTATCACCATATGATATTAAGAAACAGACAACATTTTTGAAGACTCCAAGTACTAAACTAGAATCATTCACAAAAGTGGAACCGACAAACCGTGCTGGTACAGAGTTAAAGTATGGGCCTTATGAAAATCAATCTCCACATTCATTTTCACCCATAATTGTTCATTTTGAGAATAACAATCCATTTGCCGTTGTTGAGGAGCTTGTCCGTGAAGTGGAGATATCTCACTGGGGAAATCTTCAGATCACTGAGCATTACAAGTTGATGCATGCCGGTGCCCGACACAAAGGGGTGTTTTCAAGGTAGGGTTTATTGCTGTGTCATATGTCATAGCTTTGTCACAATGCTTTTTGAATGAAATTGTTGTCTCCTTTATCATTTGCTTTAACTTTGATGTCTTTGTAACTTATGTTTTGAACTTTGGTTTAGAATATTTTATTATCTGAGAGAGTTTTTTAGTAATATTATATATCACATTAGCTTAAGTTTTTCTAGAATTTTTTCCCTTGGGATTCAATTGATAGCCCAACGGTAACAACATTCTTTGTGATGCCCATGTTTGTGGTTTGAACCTCACCTTCCCTCTCCCCCACTATCTACCCATCAAAAAAAGATGAATAAGAATATTTTCCCTTTCTCTTTGATTTATTGTTTGATAGCAACAAATAAATGTAAAACACAGAAATTTCAATCCCTTTTTTAAAAATATTATTTTCCTTCTCTTGATCTTTACTTCACTTGAATGTCCATATTTCTGAAGTTCCCTTTTGGCAGGGTTGAATATCAATCTAAGCCATCTTTTAGTGGGGTGTCTTCATTCAAAAATCTTCTAGCAAGACTACCACCTGGGGTTCACTCTGCCTACTACCGAGATGAAATAGGGAATATTTCATCATCACATTTGCGTACGGATCCCTGGAAGGTAACATGTGGCCTTTAATTTTACAGTCCTATTGTAGAAGATTCTTATAAATATTTGTCTACAGAATATCTGTTTTCCTTGTATGAGTAAATTCAATATAAATGCAACCAGTTGGTCAAATCATATTATGAAGTTGGTAGCCTTATGCCAAGCGCTTTGTAGCTCAACTGGCATCTCATGGTGTTTCCAATGAGACATTCATGGTTCAATCCCCCCACCCATTGTAACTATCAAATTATCAAAAAGTTGGAAGCCTTATTATTTAATTCCTAAATTAAATTAAAGGTTTTGTATTTTTGTAATCAAAAGCCGTATCTCATGAATTTTACTCATATTATCTCAAATTCAAAACTAGCTCCTTCAAGATGTATAATTTGACGAACCTGTATTTGTCTAACTTTACTAGGGAAAGTTCGACATGAAAAGATTTGCAACTTAAGGCTTGCCAGAGTTTTCTGATTGTGTATTTCCATCTTAATAGAATGGTGGTCATATTTGAGCTGGAAAAGTGATATTATGGTAATTGAAAACTAAAGATCACTTTAGGATAGTGGTGAACCCAAGAAAGTGAAAAGAAGATGAAATAATAACAAAGTTAAATGTGTTTTCACAAATTGTAGGGGGGTGTTGGGGGGGGGGGGGGGGGGAGAAGAAGAAGTTAAATGTTTTTTCACATGTTGTGACTTGTGACTAATACTTGTTCTTTACAGTCAGAACTTGAAATTGAACCACGTTATCCTTTATTTGGAGGATGGAAATCTACATTTATCATTGGATATGGACTACCATTGCAAGACTTCCTCTTCGAGTCACCTGATGGTAGACGATACCTCAACTTCAGTTTTGGATGTCCTCTTGTGGAGACAGTGGCAGACAAGTTGACCATCAAAGTGGGTTCTGTAACATAAGTTTGTGTTTCTATTGTTGTTCTATTTTTTTGCACATATCGTATAAAATCCAGATTATACATGTACTAAGTGTTATATTTCAGGTAGTGTTGCCAGAGGGATCAAAAGACCCTTCTGCTGTGGTTCCTTTCCCAGTGGAGCAGCATCTGGAGGTAACTTAACTTGTCAATTCACACACACACACACACACACTGCGGTTACTAAGTGTTATATTTCAACTCTTGTTTATTACATTGTCCATGTTGTAATATGAGCAATGACAAGAATTGTAGTTTTCAAAGTCTTTTTTTACAAGTATTTTCAAAGTACCCCAGAGCTAGGCTTCGTTATAAGCTATTCTTAATGTCGCTTGGGCTCCCCTCAATCCGGTGATAGAGGGGGGTCTCATCTTTTTAAATGAACTTTTCGCAGTGTGCTATTGCAAACATGTGCCGTTGCTCTATGAGCATTAACTAGCCAAATTTACAGCATCATTAATTTCTGGACCACATCAACTAAGATGTATTTACATTTGGATCTCTGCAGACCAAATATTCGTACCTTGACATTGTTGGGAGGACTGTGGTGGTTCTGGAAAAGAGAAATGTAGTTCCTGAGCACAACTCTCCTTTCCAGGTAATTTTTTTAAACAAATTATACAGTTTCTACTGGCTTGAAAAATGTTCTATCAGGACATGAGAGGTTTTATTTTTTGATAAGTAAAGGCATGAGAGTCAATTGGATGAAGCATTATTAAAATTGATAACACAGGCATTTCATGAATAGCAGAGTTGTGTCAAGATCCATAATAAACTAATTGCATAAATGACCTAAAAGAAAATATTCCATGAGATTTCAGCTGATAATATGCCAGTATGTATGTATATATAGATATAGCAAGTTACACCTAGTGCAATTTTAAACAATGTCGACTAGTCAGTATTTTTTAATTGGATGTGAATTTTGACAAAGCCACCATTAGATTGCATTTTTCGTATATTCCCAATGTTTACAAAATTTCAAAATGATAAAAAATCAATAGCTATCAAAAATCAATAGCTATGTCATCAATCAATTGTTTAAATTCAAGTTTTGTAGTTTAAAATATTGCATAAAAGATGAGTTTATAGATCAAATGGTAAATAACATTCGATTGACATACATATTAAGAATATATAGAACATTCTAACAATTAGATTTTTAAAATATGAATTCAATAACACATTATTGGGTGGTGTAACTCTAAGCAATGTTACACCATCCAATAACTTGTTATGGAATTCATATTTTGAAAATTCCACAATTGAATTACATGTTCTATATGTTCTTAATAATCATGCCACTTTTCATGTCAATTGGATGTTATTTATCATTTGATCCATAAACTCATCTTTTATGCATTATTTTAAATTACAAAAACTTGAATTTAAAAAATTGATTGATGACATGACTATTAATTTTTTATTACCTTGAAATTTTGCAAGCATGGAGAATATATAAAGATAATGTAATCTAACGGTAGATTTATTAAAATTTGCATCCAATTAAAAAATATTGAGTAGTGTAACATTACTGAGAGTTACACCAGGTGTAACTTGAACTCAATCCATATATATATATATATATATATATAAGTTACTTATGTCTGCAAGGATAGTTCACTGTTCCCTTTTATGTTTCGCTTTCAGGAGATATCCTTTTTGTATCCTCTTGATATTAGTATGTCTTGTAGTATATAGTATTTATTAGAAAACAAAATTTGTTTATGTGGATATTAACCATTCTTCTTTTGAAGGTTTACTACACCTTCAACCAAGTTTTCATGCTTGCAGAGCCATTGATGTTGGCATCGGTGTTTTTCTTCTTATTCGTCACCTATGTAGCTTACCTACACATTGATCTTTCTATTCGCAAGTGATTAATGGAGTTGCCAGAGGTAATCTTATGCAACTTAGTAGTGTTATATATACATACAATATCTATTATTGAAACTGTTTTCTTTGCTCTGTAGGTGAGTCACTTCAACTTGGTTAACACACAATAACTGAGCCAAATCAGAAGATGCTAGGAGTGTTGTAAGTGAATGTTGGAGAGCATAGCATTTAGAAAATTTTGTTGGTTGTCTTCTTTTGGTGACTATAGGTTGCATTTAGAAATTTTGTTATTTGTGTATTGTTGTAACAAGTTGAACTTAGGCCCCATCTCCACTAGGGGAGTGTTGGATTGTCTTAATTTAAGAAATATAAGGATTCAAAAATGCTTGAAGAGAGAACGTGTTCTCAGTTTATGTTTATCTTTCTCAAAATCTGGAATGGCTGGACTTGTTTCCCCTGGTGGGCAAGAAGATGAAAATAAGAAAAGAGAAATCGGCAACCCACATGGCTTTTTTGGTGATAATTTTCTGAGTGTACCCTTTCATCCCTCCAACTTCTTGACCAGATAGATTACTGTGCACCATTATTTAAAGAACAGATCAAACCATTATCAGAAATACTGTGTGCATGATATATATCATAAAAATTCAATCAGGGTTTGAGAAAGTGACGGGATTAGTTCTGTAGTTCTCTGAAAGAAGAATAAGATTAGAGAGGAACTAATCCAGGGCTTTTGATGGGGGTGTAGATGACAAATTTGCTGGGTTGTGTGCACCATGAGGTTGAAATGTTTAAATTGAAATATATAGTGCTGAATCTGCCTGCAGTCATATAAAAGCTAAGAGATTAAAAACCCACAGTAAATAAAATAGAAAGATTGCTGAGAGCCCAAAAGTAGAAAGAACTATAAAGGATCTCAATCTACAAATGACAAACCTCAGTCACCTCAACAATTTTGCAATTTTGTGTTTAATTTCTCTCGAGTCTCGAAATATGTGATTAACTTTCTACAATGTTCTGATCCTGCCCTCCATCAAAATGAGCATGGAAATTTTTAATTACGTAACTACCGACAAAAAAAAAAAAAAAAAAAGGATGAGGACCGTGTTACCAAAGTTCGAACCCAAGTTATCTTCCAGCTGAAAACCAGATAATACTTTTGAGATACAAGAGTCTTGATAGCTTTATTTTCCTATGTTTAGCTCTGGGTTGTTAAAGTGCCATGTTGCGGCCATAGAAATATTTTATGTGGATTATATCTCTTTTAGATTATGCGGTCTGAGCCCTGACAAGCACAAGAAGAAGGGTATCCTACAAGTATACCTATCAAAAAGCCAAAAGCTACCTCCCCAAATGCATTGTATTTGGTTTCATCTTCTAAACAGAAAAAGGTAAAGGTGCTCACTTCACAATCACAAGTCGCAACTAAATTTGACTTACCTGTAGACCAATGATATGAGTAGGTCTCGCAAGACTTGGGTTTAAAGAAATCTTGAGTGCAGACAAAGTCCACAGAGAGCTCTTATGTTAAAAATCACTCCTGTTTCAAGATATCATTTGGCCAACACTTGTAATTTGGAGTTCTTTCATCATTTGGTGTGACTAAAAAAAAAATACAAATACAAAACTTCAAGCGCAAAGCTGGCAAAATGAATTTGGGACTCTTTCATCATTTGAGTTAAGAAAAGAAAGGTTTCAGGTGAAATTGTTAAAAGACATTAAAATAAAGCCTACAGTTCACATAGCTATAGGCAATCTTAAGATTGGCTCATGCGAGAGACAATTAGGCAATTAGCTCCATGCCTAAAGTAAATTTGCAAGTTTGACTGCCATCGACAACATTATTCCCGGAAACGTCAATTGGATTAATTAGCTTTTGTTATAATTTATGATCAAGTAGAATAGGCCGACCTAAAACAAGTATAAAATGCTAAAGGTACTATAAGTTTTACAATATAAAGCTTACAAACTGATATGACAATAAATGTGATTTGTGGATTTCAACCACCTCACAATTGAATTTTAATTTATCTCTATTTAATTGGTGATACATCAGTTTGTAAGACTAATTTAGTAAAACTTTTAGTACCTCTAATACCACTTAAAAGTTAAAACAAATTAATCTTCCTTATTCCTTAATTCTGCCTTTCTAGACCAATTTCTTGACCCATTACGTGTGCACCACGGTGTCTTGACTCTTTTGTCAATTGAAGAGTGAAGTAGATGAGTATAGAGTTTTGCACTTTGACCTCTCATCTTTGCCAGTTGGCTTCAAACAAATCTTACATTCACAAACACCACATCATAGATTCAGTCTCTTCTCATTATGCTAATTTTTCTTTCTTGATAGTCACTAGTATGTTTGGACCATGTCTGTGTGTGTGAAGACAGAGTTTATGCAATGTATGGATAAGAATATTACAGTTATTTTATAAATTTTAAATGGATTTCAATCTGGGTTCAATCTTCTCAAACGATCATTTGGCGGCAGCTACGAAGATTACAAAATTTATATCATAGAGCTTCACATGGGTTGCTAACCTAAAGCTTATCAACAAACTTATAGGATTTGGATTTGACAATCATAGAAGTAGATACTTTATACATCTTATCAATATAATGCCCCTACATATTCCTCATTTTCTTATTTCTTGGTACATCTTTCAAACTTCCTTTGACTCACATGAATTTCCATTTTAATTTTAGTCTCACTGATCATATGCAATCATGAGAAGAATGGGTTTACAGCTACCAAAATTTCTCTCTTTTATTAGGTAAGTAATAAGGAATGGAATTACAGCTACCAATACAGTAGTAAGCAACAAATAATTGCAAATTGTGGAAGTATAGGAACCAATTAATTGTTGGGATATGCAACTTTTTAACTCTTTGATGAAGCTATTCATCTTCTCATGCCACTTATCACCTTTACTTCAAAGTGATAATGGCACAGAAATAACCCAAAAAATCTAAGAGCTTTTAAGTAATGAACTGATGGTGTAGTCTGTGCATAATATATAGTAGGTATAGGGTTCAACTTCAATATGAACATTCATTTCTTAAGCATATTCATTTTAAAGGTGATAATAGACAAACTTCAATGGTTACAATGGCTATTTGTTGCCTTAATTTTTGGAAAAGTGGGAACTTATTTGGTTCAATATTTGTCTTGGGGGCACAAAAAGAATGAGAGGCTAATCAAAGTATGCTACTGCAAATAAAAATTGTCCGGTGGCATACTTTTTATTCAATGTCTCTTAACTTTTTTAGCCTAACCCTCTACCAATCAAAGACCCCAAGCCCCTAACCAAGCTATGCTTGAACTCCTCCAACTATTATCAATCTAAACTTATCACGATCAATAAGTTTAAATGTACAAAATTTTCTCAATTTTTTACACAACAGTAAGATAATAGTTTATTATGATTGATGCTTATAAAAGTTGAATTAATAACAAGTTCATATAAAAGTGGTATTATTTCAATCACAACTTATTACGTCAACAATTATAATTTTTTTTATTAAAATAAATTCAAGCATTACTCTACCTGGATATAGATATTTAAAAGAAAAAGAATTCCCTCCCAATTCATTCAAGTATTAGGAAATTAATTATCACACGCATTGATGCAGCCAAGGATAAAGTTGAACTTTGATTTGATTTGATTTGATTTTTTTAATTTTTTAAAAAGCTCGAAAATAGTAAAAAGAAACCAATTCAACCCATGACAGCCCTCGTAATGCTAACCATGTAGAAAAGAGAGAGAAAAATAGGGTTGTCACTTGTCACTTTGGTTTGACCAAGTAAAAGAATTGGACGATTCATGGAATTTGGCAAAAAATTTAGAAGGACGAATGAATCAAATAGATAGGGCACCATACACTTAGACACCTTTGTAGCTCAATATCTTATTTTAAGAAAATAAGACAGCATTTCATTTCTACTGGGCCCTAACGCAGTTATGTTTCTTTCCTAACCAATTACTAAAATTGTGTTCCAAAAGTTCTAAAAAACAACAAAAAAAAATTTAGACACAGAATTTTTTATGATTAATCATTACTACAAACAAAGATGATGACTCTACTAGACTACTAGTCATCTTTCTTCATATTAATCATTATAAGCTACTCTATGGTGTTTTTAATTAGGTGTCATACTTATATGATCATTTGATGAATAAGGACTATGTTGCTTTCATTTTCAAAACATAGAGAAAGTTAATAAATATCCTAAAGTATTAGTTTAAAAACTATTTTTAGAAACATTTTATGAAAAAAATGAAGAAGTAATTAATTTTTTTAATGTATTTTTATATTTTCTATAAAAATTGTGTCTTTTAAAATGATTTATTAACAATTATCCCAAGGGTACTTGTTAACATGACTATATATCTTCCACCTCACAATGTGCAAAAACTATTCCATTTACAAATATATGCATGCTAAGATCTTTATATCATTGATACTTACTTTTCTCTTTTCTTAAATCATTGATTTCCACATTGTTATGCGCATGAGTTAATAGGGTTTGATTGAATTTCTTTATAATTTGGAGAAAAATAACAAATAAATATATATTTTTTTCATTGCTCTTGTGAGAGAAATTGATCAAGAACATAAAATAATTATGATATTAACAATTATGATTATCACTGCCAATTGCATTCCATAATGACAGTCAGCTAATAAAGACATTATAACTTTCTTTTTTTAAATATTATATCTTGAATGCAGCTATTCTTAACTAACATGATACAATCATAATCAATTGCAAAACAGGTAAAAATCATAATATGCTAACACAGTTTAGTTAATAAAACGAATATAACTTTTATAAAAAATAAAAATATAACAAAATCTCACATTAATAATTTCACATTAGTAATAATTTTTATAGTAAAGTTTCAAATGGAATAAAATTAATAATTAGTATTTCAAATCTTTTAGAACTTCTGGTTTTGGAGTCTCAAATTGAGCATGTTGTTCTTTCAACTTGAAATTGTTAGAACTCAGAACAATTAATATATATATATATATATATATATATAATGAATTATGTGGTAAAGGGTGATGTGTGATATGTGCTAACATAAGCAAACATGTAAAACCTAACTTTTATTATATTACATATTATGGGTCCGTTTGGATTGAGCTTATTTTTGCTGAAACTGAAAACTGAAACTGAAAACACTGTAGCAAAATAATTTTTAGATGTGTAAATAATATCGTGGGACCCATTTTTAATGAAAAAGTTGATAAAAAGTGAAATTTGTGGGTCCGTGAACAGTGCACGAATGCACTGTTCACAGTGGACTTGGTCAAATAGTGCGGCTGAGAGAAAAAAAAAAAAAAAAAAAAAAAAAAAAAAAAAAAAGAAAGCTGGAAAACGCAGCCACAAATTCAGCAACTTTCAGTGCAATCCAAACGCACTCTATATGAGATGATATTACATACTATAAGACTTACATCTTATTCCTCAATGAACATAACACAAACACATCAGTTCATGTGTCTACAACATCCTATTATTTGATATCTAACTTGATCTACTTATATCGTGTTTGCAAGGAAAGAAAACACAAAGCAATCCCATTACATACAATATTTTTTCCCCAAAATACTACATAAATATTATGCACTTTACCCATTTGACTAAACAAAGATATAATGATGATGATGATATCTTTGATTTTCAATAAAAGTTCTAAAAGTATGAACGTCCTTGTTCACTTTTGACTTTAAAATCATACTTTCACATTTTGTCTTGAAAAATGGTGTTTTATCATTTATGTCAAATTGTAAAACTTACTCTATTATTAAATTTTCAAACATAAACAAAATTCACCCACCCTCTATATTACATGCAGAGCTGAATTGTTTTGCCTATCAAAATGAAAAACCTCAAATATTGCCACATTGCTTGAGAAAATTAAAATTTAAAAAAAAAAAAAAAAACTAAACTAAACTAAACTAAATTATAAATTACAATTTTTAACTTTAATATGTTTTCAACTCCTTTAATTTAATTTTTTTTTTTTTTTTTTTTTTTTTCATTTTGGTTGTTTTACTTTTAATTCTTTTCAATAGTCTTTCCATATAATTTTGTCCAATCTCACCGTTAATTTGAGTAATTTTCACTTTTCAAAGCAATGTCATTTTAGTAAACTTAACGGCATGATATGGATCGAAGGTAAAT
The DNA here is from genome assembly GCF_932294415.1 of Quercus robur. NCBI lineage: Eukaryota > Viridiplantae > Streptophyta > Magnoliopsida > Fagales > Fagaceae > Quercus > Quercus robur. Next base: position 57,877,482 of record NC_065541.1, read on the forward strand.
AAGAGGATTACATCGGAAATGAATGGAAATTAAAAAACTGAAATGGAAAGAAAAAAAAAAAACAATTAAAAGGTTTTTTGTTTTGTTTTTTGGAATCAATTAAAAGGTCTCAAAGCTCTCAAATTTGCAATGAAGCTCGGCCACAACTCTATCATCCTTGAGGGAGATTACAAAATTGCAATTGAGGCAATGCAGAGTGGATTCCCTACCTTGGCTGACTATGGACATCTGATTGAGGAGGTCAAGATATTGGCAGAAAGTTTTGCAGCAATTGAGTTCAGTTTTGTTCCCAGACAGTGTAATATTTTAGCCCATTAAATTACTAGACATTCGAGACATGTTAACGAGTATATGGTATGAATGGAAGATGTTCCTCCACACTTGTCCACTGTAATTCTTGCCACGTTAGCTTTATAAATAAAATCATAAATAAAATCACAGTGTTGTTTCTCAAAAAAAAATAAAAAAAAATAAAAGGTACTATTAATTAAAGTTAAAAGGGTGTAATTTTTAATTAAGCCAAAAAAAAAAAAAAAAAAAATAGTAGCTATAGCCTATAGTAAATAAACAAAGGAGAACATTGTACTTTCAGTTATCCAATGTCTCTTTTACACGCCAAAATCAGTTATATTTCAAACGGGAAGAGAAAGCCTGAGAAATAGAAAAGAGAAAACGAGGCAAAGGCATTTTCAGTGCCTGCACTGGAATTCCCCACCATTGTTTCTCTGATTCCCTTAACTGGAATCAGAGAAACATTCTTCTTAATTTCCCATTCATATTTCTATATAATATTTTCTTAATATATATATTATGAACATACATATATACAATATATAGCCACCTTGGCTTCTGGTTCTTCTGGTACCATAACTTGCAAAAAAACTCAAAACACTGTAATGGGTTCACGGTTTTAAACCATAAAAAACTTGACTTTTGCGGGATCTCTCAAATGGGTATGTTGCAAAATGATGGTATAACGGAAGGTTGGCTGTATCTCATTCGGTCCAACCGGATTGGGATAAAATACGCACGCAGAAGGTATTTTGTTTTCAAAGACAATTGCCTCAGGTGCTACAAAGGGATACCCATTTCTGAGAGACAGGTATTCCTTCTTTTTGTTTTTGCTATTTGTGTGTTTCCTTTTGTTTTCTTTTTTTAAATGATGTTACCGGAATTCCAACCCTGTTTTCTCAGAGAGTTTGAACCCATGTTTTAGAATTAGATATACATTGTGATTTTGTTATTGTTATTGTTGTTTTGGTTTATGTCTTTTTCTCCTTTTCTTTTTCTGTCTTTCCAGAATATATGAATTGGGTTTTCAACTTATCATATTATTCATGTATGAGCATTCTTAAGCAAAGACAAGTAGGTGGTTTTGTTTGAGTTTTGGTTAATCCTTAATTATTGGAGCTTCAGCTTCTTCTCTTTATTGAAATTGTTTTGTGGTTCTTTTGCATGATTGGTTGGTTCATAATATTAATAATTTGTATTGCATTTACAAGGTGTTGCCTTTGTTTAATTTTAAGTCCATGTAGGTGAATTATATTGACTACTGGATGTTTTACATTATTTAATGTTTTTATTTTCCCTAGCCTTCTTCTGTTTTATTTCAAGATGACATTTTTACCTCATATAAAACTGTAAGAGGTGGAAGTAATCAAATTTGAAACAAATGAAGTTCCTATGGGGATTTCCCTTGGTCTTGTTCCATTCTGCCTGATTGGTACTAATCTCTCTTTAAAAGGTGTTCACATGTTCAGAAAGCTATGATCAAACAGCTATCAAATGTTGAAGCTGATATTCTCCAATACTTTATCGAATAACAATAGCTATGTAAATGAAATGCAATAAAAATTGACTAATTATCCAGTTATTTTACTTTCATGAACAGCATATTGAAGGGTGTCATTTGTTAATTTACAGCTTCTAACTATAGCTGTTCTTTTTCTTTTTTCAGGAGCCAGTTAGAAGTGCAATAATTGACTCCTGCATTCGGGTTACAGACAATGGAAGAGAGAGCATTCATTCAAGAGTATGAACTTTAGCTTCTCTATCTTTTTCAGAAAATATGGATTGTATTTATGGCCCCGCAAAAGATATATTTTTTCCTATCATATTTGTTTTAAAATTTACTTGCAACTGCAGGTAATCTTCATTTTCACACTTTATAATACTTCCAATCAAAGTGATCGGTTAAAGGTGTGGTAAATCCCAATGCAAATATATTTATCTTTATTTTACAATATATGGTGCATAATCTTTACAATTTCAACACTATAGTTGGGAGCAAGTAGTCCAGAAGAAGCAGCAAGATGGATACGTTCGTTGCAAGATTCTGCTTTAAAGGTTACAATCTTTTAAGTTGTAACCTATGAGTCTATTGGTTTTTCTGTGATGAAAACCTTATGTTTTACTGCATTTTTCAGGAGTGGCCAAATCAAACAAAGAATTGTGCGGATTGTTCCAAGAGGAAGGGCTCATCTTTAAGGTATATTGATCTTCAGCATATAACTTAACGGATATGAACTGCTTATTTAATAAAACATTTACATCAGAAGAAGAAAATATATCATAAATAAGAACCCTTTCAGGAATTTCAGGTTTGTGATATTGTTTGGGTAAAAGTATGTTGATATCATCATGTCATAATGATTTGGAATGGACATCCCCATATATTGGCACAAATAAACACACACACACACACACACACATATTCTCTAAAGTTATATTATTTGTGCCCCTTCTATCAGTTAATTTCTCTTTCAACAGATTGGATGGTTCAAAGGGAGAACATGAAAGGCCAATAGATTGGACTATTTGGTCATCCATGCTGTTGGAGGCAATGGCATCTGATGTTATTGCATCCTCACCGTGGAAAATTTTTGGTTTTCAGAATGGTAAGACTTCTTTTCATATCTGCTCTTTCAAGGCTTACATGTGTATATTCTGAATTTTCATTACTTATTGCAGGATTACGGCTTTTCAAAGAAGCAAAAGATTGGGATTCCTATGGGAGGGTGAGTTGCTCTTTTGATTCACTAGTTCATGATTATTTTAATTGATTATTTGGCTGAAAATGTTGCTCTTCTCAGTATTGGGATGATCATCCGGCAATAATGGCAGTTAGTGTGATTGATGGAACTTCAGAGGCTATTTTTCGAACGCTTATGTCTCTTGGTCACTCAAGATCAGAGTATGACTGCTGAAATGTTATCTCCACTTCCTGCATTTAAGTTCTATTGTCATGAAAAGCTTCGCAATAGTCAATTCTCATTATTTGATGCTAATACTGAAAATAATTATGTAATAAGAATATTCCTTCTTTTTAAATCATATATATGTTGCCAATGCTCACCAAAATTTGTAACCCAATTAGGTAGACTCATTAAATTACCAATTCTCCCAAAAGTTTAAGCTTTAGGAAATGGTGAATATAATCACTTAAACATAATTTTAACACTCCCCCTCATGTGTAGGCCTAAACTTCCCCTTAATAAGTGGGAGCCCAATATGTGGGATTTTTAACATTTTAAATGAGAGCTAAAGTAAAGACAGAGATTGAACTCAAGATTTCCTACTCTAATATCATGTTAAATTACCAATTTTCCCAAAATCTTAAGTTTTAGGAAATGGTGGACTTAATTACTTAAACAAAATTCTAACAAGACTCCCATTGGCTTCTCATTTTCATTTCTATTCCTTTCCAGCATGATCACCATGGCAGTTGTGACTTGCAGACACTAATCCCCTACTGCCATTTGTTTAGTAGAGACTTTTTTTCCCCCTGATAATGGACTGTTTTCATTCCAGAGGTTGAATTACCGAGTGTCTTGCAGATGGGACTTTAGTTTTTATCGGGGCAGCGTGATTGAGCACATTGATGGACACACAGATATTATTCACAAATTGCTATACAGCAATTGGCTACCTCGGTCAGATTCGGAACCTCTTTAAGAGTATTCACTTTAATATTTGATGTTGTTAACATAGCATTGTTTGCAGGAGGATGAGGAGAAGAGATTTACTGTTGCGGCGCTATTGGAGAAGGGAGGATGATGGCACATATGGTAGTAACTTTCTGAATGATTTGAATATATCAGAGAGTTTTGGAGCCGTTACTAAATTTTCCAAAGCACTAACCTTGTTTATCCAATTCTGTCACAGTAATCCTGTATCATTCTGTGTCTCATAAGAAGTGTCGTCCAAAGAAAGGCTATGTTCGTGCTTGTCTTAAAAGTAATGTGTGCTTTGAATTTCAAATTTAAATTGTTCTTATACCTGGTGACACTGCCCGTTTATATGCCAGACACATAAAAGTTATCTCTTTTAACTTCTTTCAAAAAGACTGCAAATGCACCTAATATGCTCCCAAATGGAGATCTTTAGTTGTCCTCTCCTCATCTTTCCTCCTGGACATCTCTTGTAAATTGAATGTGAAACCAAAGCATGTCCTTTTTCCTTTTATTGAATGATGCTAACCATTATGATAGGCTATTTTCTTGTCTGAGTCACATTATTACATTTTATTATAAGCAATGCTTAATTTAGAACGCATGAGAGGAAATTGGAGGAATAATCCTTTTTTTTTTCTCTGTAAAACATATATTTTATGTGCATGGCTCTAGGATTCGACATATGTCCAAGAACATTTTTAGCTTAACACTAAACTGGTGGATAAACTAAAGAGTTAATTTTGCAAAGCTTCCCATACTTCTTTTCTGTGTTTTAATCAAATTTTATTTTGTGTCAAACATGTATATAACATTACTAAAGAATGAGACTATTTTCAGGTGGAGGATTTGTAATAACTCCTGTCAACCAGGGGAAACATTCACTAGTAAAACACATGCTTGCTATTGATTGGAAGCTCTGGAAAATGTCTCTGCGTCCATCATCTGCAATTTCAAGATCCATAACAATCAGAATGCTTGAGAGAGTTGCTGGTACTCTTTTTAGTACTTGATAAGAGTTTCCCTTTTTCTTCCTTGTAACTTTTCCATATTTAAGTTGTTGTAAATAGGTCTGGCCATTTCTGTTTGTGCATTTTACAGCATTAGGGGAGATGTTTAAAGCCAAAGCAGGAAATCATTCCTCTGAATTCTCATCTGGAGATTCGACAAGAGATATTGGGTTTCCCCAAAGTGAGGAGGACAAACACACAATAGGGGATGAGTTTGAAAAACCACCTTCTAGCCATGCAAGTTTAATGGGACGGAATGATGCTTCTGATGAGTTCTTTGATGTTCCTGAACCAGACTGTGCCCATATTGAAACTGAGTGGCCTTCTGGCCTGAGCGTAGAAGTGCACTCTCCGGTACTTAATAGTCACTATAACTAGATTTTACTTTCCTATACTACTTTAAATAAGCTTCACAAACTTGGGCTTTGCTTTTATTAGTCTCCTTATCCCAAGTTTTGTCTTCTGTTCATGTGCATTATTTGCTGCTAACAGAGGAATAATATATGTCTTCTGTTCATTTGCATAATTGAGGTGAATATATGTCTTTTGTTATGTAATGCTAGAATTATTGTAACATGTCCTTCATAATATGGACTTTTGTTTTGAGAACATTAACTTAGGTCTCTGGTTTGGGCCTCTTACATGAATGCATATAGTGTTTTTTTTTTTTTTTTTTTTTATTCAATTGGTACAACGAGTGAAGGAATGGGGATTTGAACCTTAGTTCTCCTCATAAAAGAGGCCAAGCATTGTCATTGAGCTACAAGGCTCTTGGCTTTTTTTTGGGGGGGGGGGGGGGGGGGGGGGATAGATATGATAGGATTTGAAATCTATGGCATTCGTTCTATGATTGTTGCTCTCTACCATTTTGCCAAGACACCAATGGATTTTTTTTTTTTTGGTAGTAATGCCCATAGTGTTTTAGAATAATATATGTTTGTCACTATGTATTATGTAGGGGAAAATTAGTATGATACATTTAAATGGTGGTATTATTCCTCAATAAACTTAGGAGTACTTCAAAATGCAAGGATGGGAAGATGGTCTCCCTTTTTTATTCACAATTGTTATGACTAACATGGATGATTATAAAATATCTGGTTGTCATGTCCCTTTAGATTTAAAGTATGGTGAATATTCTAGAGAAGAGATTTTAGAAAGCTGTATTTATCTTTGTGGTCATCTTTATGTTTGCTTCCAGTGAGACTTTTGGTTCACTTTATGTTATCAATTGGTCTTGGGATAAGCTTTCTCGTTAAGATCTTCTTGCCTTATAAATTTTCGCTACTGGAGATGAGTTACTTCAAAGTTTCTATATGTTGTTAGGAAGTATATCGATTTTCATGAAACTTCAGGCAGTCCAATTCATTACCCTAGAGCATTTGGGACCAACTTGTGCAATCAAATGCTATGCAAGAGTTACAGCAAGATGGAATCACTTAATTTCCCTGGGACTTTCTAACCTTTCCCTTAATGATCAATTATATATCATTCTGTCTATTAGTGTAAATTATTGTTTAATGACAATGTTCTTGAAAACATGTGCAGAATAGATACCAGCCTAGACTATCATCAGCTGCTAGTTTTGTGAAAAGATTGCATGAAATTGCAGGTAAGTCTTGTTATGGTAGCCAGAGCTCTTAACATGATAAAGGGATAGCATATGTGTAAATTGTACGTTTAGACTTTAGATTATTTTCTGACTGTGAATGGGATCGAAACTTGGTGCAGTTCAGAAGAAGGGTTATGTGGGGTTACCTGACTTGGGCAGGGAAGCCAGTATAACATGCTCCTATGGAACCACTCTTCACAGAGACCCAAGTTGTAGTACTCCTTGCAGTTGGGCAGCAGCTGATCCTTCTTCATTTTTAATACGCGGAGAAAATTATTTACATGACCATCAAAAGGTATTCTTTCAGTTCTAGCTATTGTTTGAGAAGAAACTGAGAATGTGACACACATTAGATTATTTGAAAAGCTTATAACATAAATTAATATTGACCTGCACTGAAGTCGTTGTCACTCAATACATGAAGAAAGAGATATATTGTAGCTGTTATAAAAAAAATAACACTAATAATAATAATAAAAAGACATATTGTAGCTGCACACCTGTTTTACTCTCTGACTTTGAGTTGAATGGTGCCATTTTACAAGGCTTCCAAAGACTTTAGACATTCGGTCAGTTCAAATTGAATCTGTTACATTGCATCATGCATGTAATTATATTACTGTATATTTCATGATCATCATCATCTTGCTAAGTGTTTAAATATTAGCATTAATATATCATGTTAAATATGCTAGTATAGATGCCGAAGCGGAAGCATAAAACATGAACACAATAACACACAAGGGTCATGTGGTTCAACCTAACGATCTACATTTACGAAGAAAACCCTAAAGGGTTACATCAATAACATATTAAAATGTAGTACAAATCCTGTGTTACAATAAATCATAACATATGTATATATAATAGACTAAACCCTAAACTAATAGACTTGTAGTACAAGTAGGAGGCTTGGCTTGCACACAAAGTAGAATTAGGTTTGGGCCTATGCTAATAGGCTAATATATCTCTAACACTAAGGAATAAGAAAGATGATTACAAGTTTAACAAGTGGAACAAGGGTTGTGACTATTGATTTAGGTTCCTTCTCACTTACCTTTTGAACATAAATGTAAATAAAGAGATGATTCAGACCAACACTACAGATTCATTTTCTTAATCTGAACATAGATTAAACTCTTTGTTACAATATTGGTTTAATACTCAGAGTCAAACATTCAAAGGCCTCATTATATCATAGTTATCAATGTTCTGTTTTGAAACAAAGCTTCAGTTTTTGTTATTTCCTACTCTGGACTAAATAAGATTCTCTTCTCCAGATTAAAGCAAAAGGCACGTTGATGCAAATGGTTGGTGCAGATTGGATAAAATCTGACCGGCGAGAAGATGATCTTGCTAGCCGCTGTGGTAGTATCGTTCAGGTTTGACCTCTCATTCTATATATTTTTCTCTCTCTTTCTTTTTTTCTCTTTCTATTTTTTTTATGGGCATTCCATATACTTTTCCAATGATTAAGAGTTAAGGATAATAAGCATCTCTACAAACTGCATGAACAAAATCACAAAAGCATGCCATATAATTGGAAAGTAGTTCTTCTCATACAAGTTACTGATTCATCCAGAAATCTTTAGAACGTGGTGAACCAGAATTCTTCTTCATCGTTAACATACAGGTGAGTTTGATTCAAATTATTCATCATCATCATCGTCAAGAATTTTACTATAAACTTCCACGCATCAGGTCCCTGGTAAGACCATGTATACCTTGGCACTATATTACATGATGAAAACTCCTTTGGAAGACAATCCGTTGCTACATGCTTTCGTCAATGGAGATGATGCCTTTAGGAACTCAAGATTTAAACTCATACCATATATTTCTAAGGTTAGTAAGAACTCAGTTTGCAAAAGTATATACTGTAGAATCACATGGCCATGTTTTTCACATTTTGCATTGCATGCAATTTTGTTTTTTTTCTCAGGGATCATGGATAGTCAAGCAGAGTGTTGGGAAGAAAGCGTGCTTGGTGGGTCAAGCACTCAATATAAATTATTTTCGTGGGGAAAACTATTTGGAGGTAAGTTGTACCAATAATCATGTTTTTTCCTCCAATCCTCTCTCTCTCTCTCTCTCTCTCTCTCTAAATGCGCTAACTAGTATGGTATGCAACCTACTAGAATCCTTTTGTAATGGTGTTCTTTGGTTGGTTGTTATGTGATGAAATGCTAACCTTACATTGTGTCTAAAACCAGCTTGAAATCGATGTTGGGTCTTCAACAGTGGCAAGGGGGGTGGTCAGTCTTGTTCTTGGATACCTGAACAATTTGGTCATAGAAATGGCATTCTTAATACAGGTAAAACAAACAGCCATAGTTATTTATTAGATATATGTAGAGATAGATAACCATTTTGGATCCAGTTAAATCTACTAAAAAATCGTTTTACCTGACTAGCAAGCAACATTCAAACTAAATATGCAATGGAACAAACTATATCAATGACACAAAATTTGAATAAAGAAATCAAAATAAGCTAAAAGCTTAGAAGTTTTACATTGAGTTTGGATTAATGGACCATGAGCAATTGAAAAGCAACATAGGGAGAGCATTAAGTAGCTTTTTGTTTACTATATCTATATGAGCTGAAATCACTTGATGGAACAAAGTATTTACATGTATGACCCAAAAACCAAATTTTGCAGGGCAATACAGATGAGGAGCTTCCAGAAGAACTACTTGGAGCATGTCGACTTAATCATCTTGATGCTTCCAAATCAGTCCGGCTAAAATCGTGATTTTGACCTGGAAAATCTCATACATCCTTGCAGCACAGGTTATGTAGTTTGACTCAAGCACAGAACAAAGATGAAGTCAAGAGAGACTTGCAATGTTCTTGAAATCAACTTGTGCACTGCCCTTTTTTCCATCCAATACTCTGGGTGCAATATAATGTGAAACTATGATTTTAAGGTGGAACAATTCAACTTTTAATAGTAAAATACAACAGCATTCCTATGTGATTGGTATATTTGTATAACGTTAATTTTAAATAATGTAAAAAGTTCTTCATACTACTAATCAACAGAGTGTGCAAACATCATATTAACTGGTCATGGGGCATTAGAACTTGCACTTGGATATGTGAATCCAATCTGAAAGTGAACCCAGCCGAAGCCAACATTAAGTCTTGGATTAAATATTTTCCTTCAGGCAGTCCAATCTAAACCAGGCCCAATGCGTTTGGAAAGCCCTACAAAAGCCAATTTTGGGGCTTTTTGAGCTTATATTGGTGGGCCTTACACCCAAAAAAATAAAAAATAAAAAAATTCTCTCTCATTTTCTGCAGAATTTTCATCAAATAAAATCAGCAAAGTATATCCAAACGCACTTCATTCTATCAAAAAGGGAAAAATCAAGCAGCCACCTCTTTTTAGTATTAGATGGTAGAACATGCAATTGATTCATTGGGATAATATATATAAATACCAATCTTTTTTTATTTTATTATTATTATACTTATTAGACCTCATCAAATTCTTTCTTTAAATTACATGAACAAAATGTGGTGGTATAACTTTCCCAAACTATGTTTGTGTAAAAATATTATCTATTTATCCTGATGAATCAATTGGAAGTATCTTTTAGCATATGGGTTCAGTATCATGGCGTGGGGAGCACTATTGTCTCTATTGTTGTTACTAATTGAAGCCTATGTATCAATTGCAAGCATTTGTATCATTCTTCTTTTTCTTTCTTTCTTTGTTTCTATTTTTCCTTTCCTTTTTTTCCCCTTATTTGTTTCTTCCATCACATTACCGATCTCATAAACGAGCCCCATAGAAAAATATGAGTTCTAATGATCATATCACTTAAATTTCAAACAAAGGAAAGAGACATAATCATGACTTTGCATGTTGAGAAACAATATATAGGAGGCAATGGCATAGGTCTAAATTCCAGATAAATTCATTGCTCTAATTTTTGGGAAAGGATTCCCCCTCATTTCAAATAGATCAATTTCATTGCTTTAATTAATTATTATAAATCTAAAGATAAATTTAGTGTCAAGTTATAGAAAATTTAAATAAATGAAACTATATTTATTTTTAAATATAAAAATAAAATATTAACCGTGAAATGAACCATCTCCAATTTACTTGAAATGGAGATATCCTATTCTCAAATGTTCCTTGCCTCTTATTCCACAAGTACATGACTACGTTAAATTCAAATGGATTTAGAATTTTTTTTTTTTAATACAAGATAGAAATTCTACTCTAACCTAATCTAAATGTATATGCGTGTGAAGCTCTCTCCTGAAAACTTGAACTCTGGCCCTTATCCCCCCACACTCCACAAGTATTTATACTTGTGAAGTGACCATTGTACTAAGGGTGTGCGGTGGTAGGTTTAGAGTAACTCCACCCTGGAGCTATTAAATATATATCCATTTATTTTAGAATTAGTGGATTAGATTTGCAACATCATTAATAATTTGAATAGATACTAAAAAAATGAAATGATAAAATCCAATTCACTCATTTCGAAATAAATGGATACGATTTTAGGAACTTTACATTATACTTTAATAAACATTTCAATTGAAACCATAAACTTATTTACAATGACATCATATGATTATTTCAACACTTATCTACTACTATTATATATAGACACTACTTCACCTCCAAGTCAAATATGGTTGTTTTGTTTAAGCATTTTCTATTAATAGTAATAGATTCATAATATGAATTGAAACATCTTTAAGAATATAGGATTTAATTTGAATCTTTGTATTGCTTTTAATTTTTTTTTTTTTTTAAAACCGTTATATCAAAATGTAAATTTTTTATTTTTTAAAAGTATAACATTTTAAAATTTATATTTTGGATTCTGTATCGAATCTGGCAATTCAATCACCATCCTTACTGGGTACTGACCCTACTGCCATTCTCTTCTAAAATGCCACTGCCACCACCATCACATATCACATTTGCCCATAACCTATTGCAAATCACCATGCACAATACAACTTGCCAAAATCGTTATCTCTGTCACACCGCCATCGATCTCTCACTCTCTCTCTCTCTAACATGCATCAAACATGCCTGTGTTTCTGCATACAAAACTGATGTGATCTAGATAAGGCTATAATAATTTTATGATTGTAAAGTTTAGGTACATTTCGAAGCTTCATGGAACTTGTCATTTTTCATGTCACTAGCAGTAGTTGTTTGGAATTTAGGTCCACATACATCAATGTTTCAGATGCAATTGAAATGAGTTTAATGGCCTTTGTTAACAAAAGCTCTCATGTCATTGTTTAAGAAGCACTAATTGCACCTTTTTTTTTTCAGTATTTAATACACATTTTTCTTCAGAGAAAATCAATTTCTTAGACTTTGGGAAATCATATTTATATGCTAATGTTATGTATATCCCATCCGAATGAATTCACCATAGGTCTCAACATCACTCACATGATAATGTGAAAGAATTAGAAAAAAAATATATGAATACTAAATTAAATGGTGTCCTAAAGATATTATGAAGTGATACTTATGTATTATTTGGTCATGTGTACGGCATGATTATGGGAAAAAAAAAATAACGTGATTCTAGTTGAAGGAATAAAGTTAAATAAAGACCTAAAATAAAACCATTAGAAGTTGTAAGAAAATGGCATGTTAATTAAGAAATAACAATTTTTTTTTATTTTTTATATATAATGGAATGATGAAGAATAATATACATGACCAATCCCAAGGATGGAGTTATTCCTGGGCTTGAGGGGGCAATGACCCCCATTTTTTTTTTTTTTTTTTGTTGTTGTTGTTTTTAAATACTAGTGTGTGTGTGTATATATACTAATTTTAGCAATTTGGTTCAATAAAACTACACTTTACTCTCCTTAAAACCTTAATAATATCATTGATCTTTTTTAAGTTTATTATAAAATTTATAGATCTAAAATCAAGAACAAAATTAACAAGCCCAAAAGTTTTTTGATTCTCAAAAAAAAAAAAAAAAAAAAAAAAAATTAACAAGCCCAAAAAAATTAACCCAACATGGAATGCTAGCACTGGCATTAATTTCTTTGTGAGTTTTAATTACTTTGCAACACAATAACTTCAATGTTCCATCTTTTTATTATTTTTAATAATTTCTTTATCAATATATTTTTTACTTAATTTTACAATTTTCATTTTTATGCATGTTTGTCTTTATCTATTTCTTACTATCTTGGTCTTTTTGGCTTAGATCATGTCTTTACCTATTCACTTGCAAATCACATTTTTTTTTTTTTTTTTAATTATCAAATTGGACTGAATGGACTGAAATGGACAAAAAGGGACCAAATTTGACTGGATGGACCAATGTGGACCAAAACCGACCAACATAGGCTGAAATGGACCAAATTTTTTTAAAGGGAAGAAATTTGCCACAAACAAGATTCGCTCCACTTCATATATTTGATACGGAAAATAAGGTCAAGAACATGATAAATTATGTTTCATGTGATTAAGAAAACAATGGCAATGATCCCGAAATTGTTAACACTCTAATACAAATGATTAAAAAAAACAATGTTTTGATTTACGTTTTTAAAATGTCCAAAGATCACTTCATAGAATCTAGTACAAAAAATGTGAGATTGGATCTCATTATTGGTTGTACATGTCATTCTTCACAAACAATGTAGCCACATTTAATATAAAAATATTAACATTTTTTTTCACTGTTGTTCAATTTTTCCATGCGTTAGGAAAAAAAAAGGGTCAGTAAAGTGGTCCACTCTGGGCTGGTTTGCGTTGGTAAAGTTTTGTATTTTGAGCACTTAAAAGTTAAAACGAACTTATTGGTTAGGCTTGAGAAGAAGGCCCAAGTTCAAACACCAGAGTATGGGTCCTTTGGGTACTGGATCACCAAAACATAAGCAGAACAAGAGGGCCACAAAGCCAATGTTGCAAGCCTACTCCAAGGTGTGTGGATTGTAGTGCTTGTAGATGTGCATGTAGCAAATGTATTTCAAAAATAGAAAGTGAGTAATAGCCGATATGAATGTACATGATCCCATTTTAACTTAGACATACTCTGAATTCAACATTTGTTTTAAGTGTTAACTAGTGTAGTTGATAAAACTATTTAGAACCATAAGAAGGATTGTGATCAAGTCCTCTTTCACTGCGCTCAATTTTCATTTGAAAATCATATGCGAAAATAATTTTTTATGTTTTTTAGTATTTGATAGTATCATAAAAAATAAATCAAAGAAAAAACTATCTTTAGTTAATAAAAAACTCTATATAAAAATATAACTTACTTTTAAGTGGTGATTTTGCGCTAAAAATTTGAAAAATAACTCTACCTAGCAAAAAAAAAAAAAAAACATTTTTCAGCTCATTTTTAAGGTTGTTATCAAGCGCATGAAAATAAGATAGTTTTTCAAAATATGCATTTTAAAGAATGACTAATTTTTCCAAAAACATTAACATTGAAACAAATGGAATGGGGTAATACTTTAACACGATAAGTGATTTCTTATGCCTAATCCATACAAATAACTTTATTTACATTCTTCATTCTACATTCGTTTCATTAAAAATTATATATATTCACATTCAATAATGCATACCGACATACTCGGATAGCAACATTCAAATTTCAAAATTCTGATTAGAAGTTTATAGAGATTGTGCAATAGTAGCAATACTACCGACAAATTTTTGAAGATTTGCAGCCTGCCAAAATTGGCTCTACAGGAAAATTGACATTGCTTTAGAAATGGCCCCAAAAAATAAAAGGTAGCGTTGTCAAAAGATGCCCTTTAAGAAATAGTTTTATATTAAATCATTTTGCTTTATGTCATATTTTTGACTAACTTTATAGGCTGTAGAGCTAATAAAATTATCTTTTTAAGTTTCATTTATCACTTTAATAATATTTTCAGTCATCTTATCAATTTATACCAATTTTTTATTAAGTAGACGTCACGATAAATCATCCTTAACAGACACGTTTTTGTTAAAATTACCCAAAAAAAATAAAAAAGTATGGCTACAAATTTGTGAGGAACTCATAGTTCAATCTTCACTAGCTAAAAGCAACACTCACTGTTCTTGGAATTGTCTCCCAAAATTTGATTTTATGAAGTATGGCCACAAATTTGTGGGGAACTCATGGTTCAATCTTCACTAGCTAAATACAACACTCACTGTTCTTGGAATTGTCTCCCAAAATTTGATTTTAAGAGGTGTGGGATGCCACACTTCGTTAGATAATTTTCAATATTGGCTTGATGTGTACATTTGAATAGGAAATCCAATAACTCCTATATTCTTAATACCCAAAATACCCTCACAAAACACACCCATACATTTGCATTCCACGGTCAAATGGGTCACTCACCCACATCCCAAAAAAATTTAAATTACGATTGTTGTCTCCACGTTGTGCTGGTGTACACTGATTGAGGCAACCACGTGGTACATGGCTACATTTCAATGTTTCATTATTTTTCCTTTCTCTTAATTGGCTTTCATAGATTTTTTTAAAATATTTTAATAAATGTCATGTTGTTTTCTAAATATAATCTCACATGTTAGCTTCGCTATCTAATCCTTGTTACCGGCGCATATAATGGTGTATATAATGCGCACATTATTTTCCAGATCACAATCAATTATGATATTGTTTTGTGAAAATTGTATGATTGCGTTGTTCTCTCACATGCTTCTAAATTTATTAATTCCTTTTTGGGATCCAACACACTTCTTACATTTACAGGAGAGCATGTTCAAAGATCAGAAAAATATTCGGTCAAAAAAAAAAAAGATCAGAAAAAAAATATATATATATATATATATTATTCAAATAGTTACTCTTCTTTTTTTGGAGGGGGGTAAGTAATATTCTCATTATCAAGCATTAATTAAAGTGAATAATGACAAAATGAGATGATGATAATTTTGTATATATAATGACAAAATTGGTTTAAGAAGAATGGAATAAATGAAAATGTCACATTCATTCTGTTTTTAAGGTTTCATTCATTAGTCAAGATTATGAGTAAGTGTCAGCCTGTTCAAAACTCTTAAAATATGATTTCGAAAAAGAAAATTCAAGAGAGTTTGGGTAATAACCTTTTTTTTTTTTTTGGGTGGGGGGGGGGGGGGGGGAGGGGGATAAAAGTTTAGGTAATAACTGGCCTAATGGTTTAATTTGTTATGAATAATAGTAAGTTATAAATCTTGGAGGCCAGTATACACAATAATGGGTTGGGTTGCATACTTGTATTGGATTGGGAAAATAAAAAAAAATATATATTCAAAAGCTTGTTTTATGAATATTTTTCTTTTCGGTTTTGTCTCAGAAACACAAAATAAACAAAAAAGAAATGATCACTTTTAAAATTATTAAAAAAAATTAATATAACTTTTAAAATTTCTTTTTCTTTTTCCTCACATATTATTATATATTTATCCAATTTATATAAATTGGATAGTGTTTTCCTCCAAATCAATTCGAAGGAATCTTCTCTGACTTACTACTTATTAACTACTACCCGTGGGTGGAAGGAAATATAAGCATGTGAAAGTAAACTCGTTTTTTAATATTTTTTTGATCAAGTGTCATTGATAATGAGCTAAATTATAGACTGCATCCTTAAAGTTTTGTAAGTATTTGCATTTTACACCCTGAAATTTTAGAATTTTAATTTTACCATTTGAAGCTTTATTCTGTTAGCATCAGCCATTCTCTCATTCATATTTTCAGTTAAATATCACATAAACTTACCACGCGTGTTTAGTTCATCCAATGAAAAAATGTTACATCATTTTTATTATGTCATGTCATTTTTAATTTTTTTTAAAAAAAAATTAAGCTATAAAAATGATGTGAGATCATTTTGTTAGACAAACTAAACACTTAATGAAAAATATAGATAGCAAAGGAATAAAATCAAAATTCTGAATTTTTAAAATGTCAAATTTTAAGGTTGTAGTTTGCATTTTAGCCTTGATTAATGCTATAAGTTTAAATCTTATTGTATTTATAAATAAACAAATAAATAAGTGAATATCCCATTAAAAAAAAAAAAAAATTATCCGGAGAACAAAGGAAAACCTTTGGGGTTACGGAGTCACGACAGTCAAAAATAAACGCACCGACACGTTAGCCCTCGTCATGCATGGGACTATGGGTTGGGTCCAGTCCAGTTAGGCTTTTCCTTAGCCGGTAAGAATCCACCGTGCCACCTGATACAACCGTTAAC